>NC_020497.1:11259832-11264743 GCF_000184155.1 Fragaria vesca subsp. vesca
AGTCTTTTGTAGACTAGAGATTCTATTATGTAACTCTCGAAATTGATTTTCGAGGTCAGTACCTATCTCATGAAGATAAGCAATATTATAATTCTGCTGAAGGATTATTGCTTCTACATTCTCGGCAAGTTTTTCTGTGGGTTGATGAAAGCCAATAGCTTTAACACCTTCTTGTTTTACTTTTAGATCTACTCTCTGATTCATCCTATTCTAGTAATGAGAGTTTCTAAAAGTGTTCTCAGGTTTTCTTGAGTTTTCTTTAGTTCTACTGCTTGTTGATGAATATTGTTTGCAAGATTTTCAGTACGAACTAATTTCTTTTCAATATTTGCTAGATATTGTTTTTCCTTGAGATAATCTAGCTTGATTTCAAGATTGCTAATTTTTGAGTTTATTTCCTCAAGTTGATTAATCCGTAGATTAAATCTCTCGAGTTGTTCTATAACCTTTTCTGAGGTCTTATTCTTAGATAAATGATCTAAGAACTCGATTAAGCTTGGTCTTGAGGGATCAAGTTCTTCTACTCCAATCTCTTGTTGGAGATGAATATGCTCGTCGTATAGAGTATTTAATACTCTACAAATATATTCAATGGAGTATTGATTTTCTTGTATGTGCCTTGAATGAAAGCACACTTCCCACTTATCAGTTCCTTTTGTAGTACAAAAAGACTGATAATTTTTCAGTTTGGATTCTCTTTTGTTGGTTGAGAGAAGCCAACTCTGTGGCATAAGCCTTTTTGTCACCTGCTTTTGAGCCAAGCAGGCTCTGATACCAGCTAGGGCGGATCTAACTGATGCTCAAAATATCTAACCGATGCTCAAAATATCAAGAGGGTTTTGATCTTGTTCAAATGTTTCTTGAAGGACTTCAATTTCCTCTCTTGACTCGTATATCCTTTGTTGCAACTGGAAAATAATATCCCAGTAATTTTTGGTATTTCTTGGAAGCTTATCTCTTCTTTCTCTTAATTTTCTTAAATTTCTTCTTTCTTCTTGCAACTCTTTATATGAAAGCTTAGCTTCTGATAATAAATCAAGTCTAGTAGCAATAGATTCTCCTATTGATAATGAAAAATTAACTGTCTACCTTTGAGTTTAGAGGATAGATTTAAATACTTGTATTATGTTTAAACAAATTCATAGGCCCACCATGCTCCGTCAAAATTACTTACTGTAGTAGGAACTTAATAGTAAAAAGGCACAAAAGACAAAAATGACAAAAATGCTAAATTTTGTCCTTAAACGTTAAAGAACCAAATTAAAGGACCTTTTTGTAAGATGAAATTATATTAGGTATTAAATTGTAGTTTCCCTAATTAGTAATCTAGACCTCTCAGCAGCCAAAGAGAGTGTAGACTATAAAAACAGGATGGAGATAGAGTTCCACATTTTTCGTCCCCATTCTCTCTTGTGACTGCAATTTCGTAAAGCCATGACTTGCTTTGAATTTTAAGGACTTCTAGAACATATTGCACTCCAATTCAAGGTCTAGTAGTTCTCATGCTCAAGCTGAGTTTCTCCTTTGAACCATTCCGGTCCGGCGTTTCTCAGTCAGGCATGAGTTGCTCAATCCCAGTCTCGGGTTGTTCAGCCCAGATTGTTGGCAACGCTCCTGCTCTGTCCAAGCCGATCTCCCAAATCGTCACCATCCTTGCCCAGACCACCGCTTCATCGTCTTTTTGCCCAAATTATTTAGACCCGATCTCCCAAATCTCCGACGAGGGACCACCTTATTCTCTCACATATCCTCCGATGAAAAAGGCCATTCAATTATTAGAAAAGAAATAATGAAAACAATACATAAGAGTATATTGGCCATTTGTAAATAAAATTATGTCTGCCGTTAGTTTTTTTAACGGAACTAACAGCACCGGATACCAATATTCAGTCGGAATAAGAAGTGAGATACAGTTTTAAAGTCTTTTAAAAGTGAGATACCAAAAGTTAGCTTCTTTAAAAGGTGAGACACTGTTTGAATCATTTTTCCTTAAAAAAATTATTAAATAATCTTGCTTATTTTTATGCACCATCAATTTCAAATACTGTCGTTTTATATAAATAAATTTCTACCTCCCCTTGCACAGTCAATTTTTTTTTACTACATCTCAATTGTAAAAAGTTGAATAATTCTTTTGAAATTTATATTTTTCATTCCATATATATATATATATATTTTTTTTTCACATTCCAGATCAATGTAAAGAAAATGAATGGAATAATATATTGAATTCATCATTTAATTCATAGTTTCTTATTACATAAACCAAATTAACTAGAGGTTTAATAACTAACTAACTGTTGATACCAAAAAAATCAATATTCATGCTCAATGGATATTCCAAGCTCAATAAAGAAATACACATGCAAATCACATTCGAAATACAAAAGTTACATATTTATTCAAATATTTATACCATGCATGTGGACCCAAGCCACAACCACGCTCTTGAGGCTTACAAGTTTGGGTATGGTGTGGAAGGTAACGAAAATACATGAGGCTCATTCTCGGTTTTGGTTGTTGGTGATTTTAGACTTGGGACCAAAATCCATGCCTAACAATCTAAACCACTTAATGGGCTTACAAAGATGAGATAATCCAAACCCATATGCTCTAATCACCTACCTTAATCCTAATAGTCTCTACCCAATCAAACAAACAATATTTTCTTTAAACTCCACAATAAGTCCTCTTCTTCTACACTAAGCACAAGTCCCCATCAGTATTTTCGTTTACTCTGTTCCAAGCTATACCCTCCACAAGCTATTCCAATATACACATCTCTCAACACATAACAACAGCTTTTCCTTAAAATATGCTGCTCCAATTCCAACTTCACGCATCACCTCTTAATCTTGTGGTCACTACGGTGTTTTGTACATTTGAACTCAACATGATACATCTCTTTGATTGTCCAGCAGACTTGCCTCATTCACCTGTGTATTAGCCTCACCCCATCCAGCCTATAAATAAAGCCTTTAGTTGCTGCAAAGGACATAACTCAGGCAACAGAACATACAACCCCAAGTAATACATCCTAGATCACATAAGCAAGCTCAAGCATCAAGCCAAGCATCCCTAGCCTCCAATCCAAAACCATTCTCAAGCTCTATACAACCCTAAATCCATCAAACACCACCAGATCCTTTTTCTCCTCACTGTAATAGATTACCCTGCAACAAACCTCTCCCCGCAGCAAGCATCTCATCTTCTGCAACTCATGTGCTTCAAGCTCCCACGCCTCATGCCTTCTTGCAAGCTCTTTCATGTATTTTGTTCCTGTCATGTTATCAAAACCATGCCAAGTTACTGCCAACATATCACAAAGAAGCATGCCATTGCAGCAAGTTACTGCAGGGAGACCTGGGGAAAACACGCACAGAGTTTCTTGAAGCTTTGGGCTCAGTCCTTGAACTCAGAGGGGTAAAATAGAGGAGATCAAGCCAATTTATCAATCCTAGCAGCCTCTGTTCAAAATGACCCCAACACTAACATACAAAAACTATGATAGATTAGAGTTATACAAACTAAATCAGACTTCTTTTATGTCAACAAAATCTAAACCTGCTGTGAAAATAAACTAAAAGTCTATGTGCACTTATCCTATGATAAGATGCATATACTTCATTGATCAATCATCAAAAACCTCTGAAAGTTGAGATGTCCTCCATGTAGTCTTCATCTTTTCATTCTTGTCATTCATTAGTGCCTACATCAAACAACTTATATATAACTGATCACATTACGTTAAGTATCATATTATTGAGAACGTCTAAGCCATTCCTGATAACATTTAAGAAGACAGAACTTATGCTTACAATAGCTTGTTTAAAATTTGGTTCCCAAGGGTTTAAAAACCGTAACTATTATACATTTATTAATGGACAAATTACTGGTCACTCCGCTAACTTTAGGGTGTTCGACAGTTTAGTCCGTTATCTTTCAATTTCAATCGATCACTCCGCTAACTGTCCAATTTCACACAATTCGGCCCATCCGTTAAGTAGCCGTCCAAATCGATGGTTAAGTGCTGACGTGGCACACCAAAAATCAATTAATTATTCATTTTTCTCATTTTCCATTTCTCTCCCAAATTTCCAATTATCCCCCAAAATTCCCAATCTCCCCCAATCTCATTTTTCAGCCAACACCAAATTCCCAGTCAACATAGTCCGACCCTTCTTCCCTCTTCTCCTTCTTCTTCCTCTCCACATTTTCCCCTCTATCCCTCAAACTCTCTCACTCAGCCGCAGCAGAAGAGAAGAGCAGAGCAATGGCTTTCATCAAGGCCTCGAAGCCCCGCGCCTACTTCAAGCGTTTCCAGGTCAAATACAAGCGCCGCCGTGAGGGCAAGACCGACTACCGCGCCTTGGCATTCTCTCGGCTCAACTTCACCGCCAGAGTCAAATCCGTCTACCCAGGCCCACCGGTTCATCGAAATCTTAATCTCCGCCCGCTTGTAAAGCGCGTTGCCGCGCTCAACGTCGAAGAGGCTCTTCTTGCAGAGCGGGGAGAGCGCGACGTCGATGGCGTCGAGAGCGGATGTTTTGAAGCCCTGGGCATCGAGAGCGAGGGCTGTGAGGATGTGAGCGGCATCGTCTTTCGAATCGAGAGCGATGGCCTTGTCGGCGTGAGGGCTTGTTTGGAGAGAGAAGCGGCGGAGGAGGTGGAAGTGGATTGGGCGGCGTATCTGGCTTGGGCGAGGAGCTGGGCGCCGAGGACGAAGTGGCACTGGGATTGGATGGCGGTTTTGGAATTAAAACCGTAGCAGCAACAGTAGGAACCTAGCTACCAGCGTCGCCCAAGCCGTTGCCGTCTCTCTAGACTGGACCTCCACTCCCGACGCTCACAAAGCCGACGTCGCTTTCCTCGACTCCATCTCTCTCTCTCTCTCNCNCTCTCTCTCNCTCT
>NC_020497.1:11264763-11271367 GCF_000184155.1 Fragaria vesca subsp. vesca
GAATTGGAGTATGATTTCAGATGTTTGATTTAATGTGTGTGAATTTGTCGAGGTGATCAGCTCTTGAATTTGAGAAGTGTGAGAAATGTGGAGAGGAAGAAGAAGGAGAAGAGGGAAGAAGGGTCGGACTATGTTGACTGGGAATTTGGTGTTGGCTGAAAAATGAGATTAGGGGAGATTGGGAATTTTGGGGATAATTGGAAATTTGGAAGAGAAATGGAAAATGAGAAAAATGAATAATTAATTGATTTTTGGTGTGCCACGTCAGCACTTAATCATCGATTTGGACGGCTACTTAACGGATGGACCGAATTGTGTGAAATTGGACAGTTAGCGGAGTGATCGATTGAAATTGAAAGATGACGGACTAAACTGTCGAGCACCCTAAAGTTAGCGGAGTGATCAGTAATTTGTCCTTTATTAATCACGAAAATTTGTACACAACTAAATGTTAACATTCTTATTTTAAATTCATTTAAATTCAAAAATAAAGTCACATGGAACGAGTAACCTACTCTTAACGGTGAAAGAGAACCCTTTCATTCCGAATTCTTAAATTCGGAATTAATCAAATCTCCTCAAGCAAGATCGAAAATTGCGTTTATGTAATGATAAAAGAAAATAAAAATTGATACAATCAGTTATTGAAAAATAAAATTCCTCGTAATGTCGTCATAAACTTTTAAATGGACGGATGAGAATTTACAAGGCCTCCTCCCAAATTGCAACTTGCAAGTTACATCATAGGGAGTATTGTTCACTCACGATTTTGGTCAAGGTCAGATTTTCTCCCAGATTTCCTCAGATTTTACCAGGAAAAGTGTAGTCAAAACAGCAGTTGAGTATTTTGGAGTGCCTTTGAACGTCGAGGACACTGAAGGAAGTGGATTGCAGTGAAGTTTGTCCAGAGGTGAGCACATGTTTCAACCCAACCTTCATCTCCGGTGACCAGAAGGAGGAATCCGCTCGGTTTACTGTAATACGTAAGCAATCACCATGTTCATATCTACTTAACCTAAATTGCTTCAATTTTCAGATCCAGGGTTTATGATTTTGGGTGCAGTTGGCTATTTCTATTAGATTCCTCCATCGAATCGCTGTTCTCTCCACTCTCCTCACAAGCATCTACGACGAACAGGTTAGTTACCCATACGCTCATGGATCTAGTTTGTTTAGTTATATGAACCAACAACAAAATCATAACCAATTGATGCATGTGATACTGGTTTGTTACCCCTAATTTCTGATTGTACAGGTCATGGGTGGCTACTATGTCGTATGGGTTGGGAGGAAACCAGGGGTGTACAAGACTTGGAACGAATGCAGAGCACAGACAGAAGGATTATCCGGGTGTCAATTCAAGGGAAATTATTCTCTAAATGAAGCCATCGACGCAATTATGAGTCCACCTCCGAACGCCAAACATCTGAAACCACCTAGCTGGCCCATACAAATTCCAGATGAGGCAGTGCCTTACTACAATATGAGAAGGGGGACAATGAATGACACTGAACGTGCATTAGGAGCGTCATCATCCATTGTAAAAGTCGAAGCCGTAAAAGCCACCATTGAAGGTAATGGTAAGAGAATGGTACTGGAGGGAAGTGCCGAAGATGTTTCATATCTTCTAAGAAGTATGAAATTGTGATATGTATGAAGCTACTTGGTGGATGGTTTTACCGGGGTTGCGTACGTGAGTCGTGAGCTTTATCAACAACATTCGGGACTGTAACTGAACTGTTGTCATTGTAATTGAAGTGAACGTTTTTGTTTCAGAGACTCCTTGTTTCAGTTTAATTGTTTTTTCGCTCTTCAGTGTGCCATTATGTAATACGGTATATGAAATACGATGAACTGTGACAACAATCACAACACAACAAAGGTGTCCACACTAACGTCGAAGCACCTTGTAATTTGTTATTTGGAATTCCATTCGGATTTACTGTCCATAACATTTCTTCTAATATATCCCCGGATTTTACAACCAAGAAGATGAAATACAGCATTCGGAAACAAGACTGCATATGGAATAGTGAAATTACAAGTGAGGGGCTCACGTTACCTAATACGCGTGAAATTACAACCATAGCCGTATTCCACCGTGAAAATTACATCTTATTTCACAACATATTTTAAAATATCCGACTTGTCGTAATCAAATCCTAACGTGCCTGCTATTGTGGTAAAATTTGTTTAGTAGGTTACTAGCAAATGTACATCATTGTGAAACAACATCAAAGAGGATGCAAAATTTGCAAAAGAACAATGAAATAGGTCATCACCTGAATAGTTAAGTAACACTAAGGTGGAAATATCACCTCTATCAATATAACATGAGGCCCCGGCAAGACAAGTAAACCATATTTACATCACTAAAACCCCTAACGGCAGCCCAAGCATCGAGAGGGTCCGAGACCCGGATATGTGCTTTGGTGGTTAGATATCGCTAATTTCAAGGTTTCACGTCTTTAAGGATCGGCCAAACTAGGTTTCATAGGAGGCGATCAAATCAAAATTATGCTAAGCAACACTTAATTACACTTAACTAACTTTATACTTTTCAACTGTAGAGGGATTACACAGTTATGGACACAACATATTTAACGACATTGTACAATTATCTCGACTTATCGAAACAAATTCTTATGGGTACAACCAGTGTCGTTCGAAAGCGGCAAATATATTGCTTCCGACAAAACAGGACGACGAAATATTTACATTGTAGATTGGGGCTCAGGATGGGCGATCACAGCAAAACATGTGGAATGTGGCCTAATAATACAACGTCATTATCACGCTTCCCGGTTCTCCTATTTCAATTTATAGGAGACATGACTTATTAACACAATATATGGCCTATGTGTTAGGCCCAACTCTGCAGGACAGTAGTGATCCAATAGTACAAATTGGAGTGAAATTGCTATATGCCCGCACCGTTTGGTATGACAAAGCGGGTCACACCGTCAAATTACACAACCCCTTATCCTCTCCTTCATCCCTAGTACAACCAAACACTGATTGCGGCTTCTGAAACCCGCCACAATGTAAAACAACAAACGACAGGAATAACCAGCCACAATGTAAAACACAAATCTGAACAACAACCATAATTAAGTGGGAATGACATTAAGTTATAATTCCTTCTTTACTCAGTTTAACATCACAGTCAAGTCATGGCTCAAGTGAACCACGGAAAAAAACATGCCAAATAATGTACTAGTCATCCGGTTCTTATAACAACACAAACAACATAACCAGTTTTAAAGTACGGCTGATAAGGTCTGAGATTAAAAATACGATAATGAGAGATTATAGTATGATGCTAAGACAAACAAGTCAGGGTCGGTCCTTACTGACAACTTGTGGCAGATAGAGATTTTCTCTTTATGAACGGCGTGGAACACGAGGCTTGAACTTCATAGCCACAGTGGTCCTGAACAGCTCGTGGTCACCACCACCTACACCCTCGGTTGCAGGGGATTCCTCAAATGTACGCCCTTCATCATCTTCACGGTACATGCAATCCCAAACTGTTTTATAGCACTCATTCATCGGGTTGTTCACAATTTCAAGTGCAATCCTAACCCTCTCATCACCGGAGTTGAACTACGTACACAAAAATCACCACCACACGAGTACACATAACTAACAGAGATAAACAACATTCAACTTTCATTATATACAGAAACTAATAAACTCACATTAGAGAACCACCGCTCTCGGTAGTACTGCGTATGTCTGATGGTGAATATACCAGAGTCGCACTTGTTAGGAACAACACAGGTGGTATCGGGATATGTGAAACTGTAAGTGGAAAAGGCCGATGGAGGGAGATCCGACTCTCTCAGGTGTGAGGAAAAAATTTCTCCCAGGAGACTCATCTGCACAAAACAAGGACAACCAAAAACGTACAATATCAAATCAGTATTGGAGATCTTTAACAAAATCAACTCAAATAATGCAAAAACTCACTACGCCGTAAACAAGGTTCTTGCGGCGTTGCTGTGCTAAGAGATCGGGGATGCTGTCCCATATCTCACATTCATCTTCGGTGATGTTGGCAACAACAAGAAACCAATGATCCAGAACATCATCATTGATGGGGATGAATATCTGTGTTCAGTAAATGTAAGGTTTTGTGTGCCATGTGATGACGAATCAAATAGCAATATTAAGAATCTGACTAACCTTTTAACATGATTGTAGCCGCCCGTAATATTTCTGCAGCTTACACATGGTAATGGTGGCTGATACGTGTGATTTCATACCCGCATAACATTCAAAATAGTCTTTTGCGCGGTCCTGTAAACAAAGACAACCAGCCGATCACAACTCTCGTTACAAATACTTTCCAATTATTTAAGGAAACTAGGAAAAATATACAACGTACCAAAAATAACGTTGAGATGAACCATCAATCATCCCTGTTCGCAAAACAGTACTCCCCCATGATGTTGATCACCTGAGTATAGTATAATTCTTTCATTTTAGAATCACTCAATGGAAATTGAAGGGAATAATAAGGCATCAGCCTGAATATATTTTTCTAAATAATAAAATAAACTCGCTGCTTATACAACGTGAGGGGGCGAGGCACAAAAGGTCCCAACGAGACACACTAAATTCCCTGAATCTCCCTACTTCGCCACTGTTTCACAGACGTGAAAAACATGGTCAACTCCATATTTTACGGGGACAATGTTTCAACACCAAACAAAACAACATAGACACTTTTGTAGATAGTTCTTATTCAGTAGTTGGCGTTATCTTCCTAGGTTGTCCTCAGCAGGGGCCTTCTTGCTAAATAAGTACTTCAGCGTATCCATGTCTACAGGAGATAGGTTAGCTACACCCCCAAACCTACGCTGCCCTTGTTTCTTCACCTCCAGACTACGATTCAAGGACTTCTGAGACCCTTTAGCATCGCTGGTTGTGTTTGCGCAAACCGGTTTCAACATATGGGTATTCACATCCTCCTACAATACAAACACGGGTTACAAAATAAAATATAACCAGTGTGGAAGAACAATATATGTAATATTTTGCACAACATATTAATAACCGATAACCGAGTAAAAGTCAAAATAAACATACCCCCGTTGGTCCACTGTGACCACATTCAATTGACTCGACTGCTCTCAAAACATCATCCACTATGCATGTCACATCTCTCGCCTTTAGCTTAATCACTGAATCGTATAATGCTGTCATTGCATCCCGCAGGTTCGATATATCCGGACCCATCCGATGCACAGTTGTCTCCAGGACTCCTACTTTTTCTTCTACAACAGAAATGTGAGACCTCATTGCAAACATGTCGTCCACCAAATTAGTTTTCAGTCCAGTGTTGTAATCCCGAGAACCTGAGAACTTTGTCGATCTGACACCTGAGTATCTCCTCGTAACCCATATACCCTCTGATGCATTAAATCCCCCTTTCTCTGCCACCCTTTCGTATATCCTGTTTGACTCCTTACTGCCCCAAGACATTATCGGAGGGACACTCTTTGGAATTATGAACATTCTTTCCCCAACAACACTCAAATAGAACAGCTGCAGAAACACAAGGCAACCCCCTACGTGGTCGGTTTTGTTGGTTGATACAGCTTCACTTCCTCCAACAATTTATTAAATGCAAAACGACAGTTATAACTTCTGATACGCTTCCTCTCCTTCACCAATGATAACAGCCTTGGATTTACATAACCTGGTCTGCTAGGCCAAAACATTATAACCAGCGCAAACAATACAAAACTAACCACAAACAGCTCATCTAGATTGTCTATGAATACTACGTTATTCCTCAATCTATCAATAGTCATCTCTTTATCAACCCCCCAAATTTATCCCTGTAACTCGGCTAATTCAGCATCCAAGCTCAACCTCTTTGGTATGGCAACTTCAATGCCACGACACCTCAGTCCCATTAAGCGATCAAAGTCCTTCTCCATTACTGACAGGTTTCACCTGTGGATCTTGATGGTACAATTTTTCACATTAAAATTGTCCAACAACATTTTGCATAGTGACAGGTTTAACTCCCTGCATCGAAACTGGTGCACAGGACCAAATCCCAAATCATTAATCTCAAATACCTTATCATTTGAAATTCGGGACACTACGTCTTTAAACACTTTTGGCTTACATCCTATTAAAATTCCACAGTCTCCATCCAATGGGATCCGGATCCTCTCCTAATAAACCTCTGCTAATACTTCCTAATAAGAAGATCTAGACCGTTCATTTTCCATAGACGGTCAAGATATTAACAAGGCTATTTCTCATCTACTCTCTTATTTCTGTCTCGATCAAATTCTCATCCCATTCTCTCTCTCTTTCGTCCCGGAAATCAATCTCGCCTCTGTTCGGACCTCTTCCCAACCTCCGGCTCCGGTGTGGAGGTGTCCTCCACGCAGAAGACCCATTTGCTCTGGGACCGAAATCTCTCTTTGACTCTTCTGATTACCGGTAGCTTGAATTGCGTTACATCAACAGTTGCCCAAAGTGGGACTGTGTTTCGTCTCCATAAAACTTGTTTTGAATTGCTTTTTGAAGGCACGAGCACGTTGACAATTATTCTGGTGATTGAGAGTTTTGTTGTTAC
>NC_020497.1:11271387-11271885 GCF_000184155.1 Fragaria vesca subsp. vesca
TAATGCCATGTACATGACCTCATCAAGCCATAATCTGGATGTGGTTGGTCATTGTACTTCAAGAGTTCAAGGCATCTAGCTGAACAGCTTCTTCTGCGCTAAACTAGAGCACAAATCATATACAGAGAAATAAGATGTCTTTTGTTGCATTCCGTCCAAAGCCAAGACACAAGCTTATCAAATAACCCACACAAAACAACCTCATTTGGATGGTCACCTGGTCACCCACTACTCTAACCGACCCTTCAACTCAAACCCTGCACATCTGAAGTCTCCGGCCATCCTGTTATGGGCTCAAAAATCTTCCGAGAAAAGGAGTCCTCAGTCCGGCGAGCTCGCTAGCCAGATATAGAGGGCCCAAGCCGCCGTGGAGGACACCAGAGCCGGAGGTTGAGAAGAGGTCCGGACGGAAGCAAGATTGATTTCGGGGACGAGAGAGAGAGAGAGAGAGAGAGAGAGAGAGAGAGAGAGAGAGAGAGAGAGAGAGANAGGAAGNGA
>NC_020497.1:11271905-11282255 GCF_000184155.1 Fragaria vesca subsp. vesca
GAGAGAGAGAGAGAGAGAATGGGACGAGAATTTGAGAGAGAGTCGAGACAGAAATAAGAGAATAGATGAGAAATAGCCTTGAGTTAAGAGTATGAGAGATCTTAACCGTCTATTGAAAATAAACGGTCTAGATCTTCTTATTAGGAAGTATTAGCAGAGGTTCATTATGAGAGGATCTGGATCCCATCCAATGCTTTGTTCCTCTTATCAATATGCTTGTCCTCTAGCTGGAAAACCCCTCCCCTTAACCACTCTTCTTCACCCAGCTTCTGCGTTGTTAATACAGTGACAAGTACCCAGTATTAAACGTCAAATCATTACACAACACATAATAAAACAAATCAAACAATGTAGCTACCTTATCATCATATAACAAGTCTGTGTTTCTCCAATTCCAATTCATTCCTCCCATCATACTGTTCAATAATACATTCAAAGCCGGTTAGCAAGAATGTATTCGCAAATATAACTCCCACTAATTATTTAGGTACTTACTCCTCACTTCCGGATCCTCCGTGTCTTTCCAAACCTTCCTTACAGGCTCTCTTCCTTGTTTCGGACTTCGTCGCATGCTCAGACTCACGTTTCTTCCTGCCCGTACCCTGCCGTTTCCACATTCATAAACGCATTTACATTTCAACTGTTTCAGATAACTAAAAATTCAAAATATTTTGATGCAAATTGTAACACTAACCATTATATGCTTATAAATTTCAATGAATATAATCTGATTTCAATAATTAACAAATTTCACATGTCTCGTTATCCGGTATCTAAACAAAATTATAGGGATCTCGAATTTCTTACGGTTTCTTCCATGGATGATCAGACCGGTTGCCGATTTCTGGAACGCGACTCCGATGCACTGAATTTCAGTTTCTGGATCTATATCGGAAACCGACGACTCAGGGCGGTATTTTCTGGAAAAACCCACAGCTTGCGCAAGATTTTGAATTCTGCTCCGACGGCTGATATGAAGTAACAGAATCGTTCTGCTTTCGTCCACGCAGAGAAACCCTAGATTTTGGAGAGAAGAAAAGGAATCAGAAGATCTGTTTCAGTCGATCCTATTAATCGATTCTGGATGGCACGGGCGAGACGCGTGCGTACACGGTAAAAGTATGAGTGAAATTTTGGATACCCTATACATACTAGCCAAATACAGACCGTCTTAATACAGAATCCAGGGGGACAGTACACAGACAGTAGGGGCAGCTGGGTGCAGCACCCTTTGGGTGCATTCCAGAATTCTCCCTGATTCATTTATCAAGGTTAGTATATATTTGTTTGGCCTAATTAAAAACCAAAAGACAACATGAAATATCAATTACCGACTAGAATTATATAAAACAACACAAATTTATATCAAAGTGGGCCCAATAACAGTATGGCAGGCTTGAATAAGTATAAAAAATGCCTCAGCCACGTTTAAGTGTTTGTATGTGGGTGATACCTACACTTTTATGTTCAAGAGGAGTGGGTTTCATCTCATATCCACATTCTTTTTCTTTTGTGGCAACACATGTTGTTGCTCATATTTGTAGTAGTGACTCTTGATGGAGACTACTTCGACTACAAAATAAACAATGCAACCTCACATAATTATTACCCTGTAAATGTCATCATTAGTATAAAATAAGTAGGGATCGTTCAGTCCAGGGATGTCAAACGGTGAATTGAACTTATAAGTGCTAACACATACTCACATAATCACATAATACACAGAAATTGGAGGGGGGGGGGGGGGTGGTTTGGAAAGATTTATCTAACTAAAACTACTGCTGAAATAAAACCTAAACTAACATATATACATGTGATCGACAACTTCACATAAAACAAGAAACGAAAACACTCAAGAACATGTAACTAATCATGCAAGACATTCGGTACAGCAGTTTCTACACATCCTAGACTTTACTTCAATTCCGACTCTGATTTAGAGCCCTTCGCGGTTACTCCAATCGTTAAGACTTCACAAGTATTTAGAATCAACTTCGCGTGTAATCCTAAATTGTATACTAACTCATTTAAAGGCACTTCACGTAGAAATTAAACAAGAAAACACATAAGCATAGTAAGCCGAATCAGAAACATGCACAAGGTATGGCGTCACTCATCCTATTAACATCCAAGTTTTCAGAATTATACTTAACCACTTTTAAGCAACAAAGACCTAGACAACTTCGCGTATGACTAAATCATATATCACTTTGGTAGATGAAATTGCAACCCACATATCAACTATGGCCTTAGGCTATATGCAACCATTGATTTTGCCTGCTCAATTCAGAAAACTAATCGAATACAATCAAGAACGCATTGAAACATGCTGCCCTAAATCTAGCACAGAAAATATCACATGAACAAGTTTGAAACAATAGTCATACATAAGTTATAAATATCAGAAAATCTAAACATGTTACAAAACCAAATCGGTAACCATAAAAACAAACAATCTTCATAGACAAAGTGTCGTAAAATTACAGAAACATAAACAGTCATGAGAAGAATGGATCGCACTTTGTAGAAACCTTGAATGGTTGCTGCAAAGGTGGTGGAATTGGTGATGGAATTATACAAAACAAAAGGGAGATAGTGGTGGTTCGGCTAATCTAGTTTCTGTATAGGGTTTATGGTGAGGAATTGGTAGAGTTCCGGCTTGTGTTTGTATGGAAGAAGTGATGCCCATTTATGAAGCCAAGCAGCCTTTATATAGTGTCCATAAATTTCTCTTAGCCCTTGATTCAATCTTGATCCAACGGTCCTCCTCGATTGCACAAAGTCTGCTATTTATCTCCACTGATATTTTCCTTATCTTCAAAGATATTTATCTTATCTCTAAAGATATTTCTAGACATGTGCAATAATGTTTTGAATATAGCTTGAATCATGTCCGGATACATTGCTTAGCCTCCAAGAGTCTTCATAGCAAGGATTACTTGTTCAAATTGAACTTCTCCTCAATTAATGATGTGGGACTAGCTCCACAATTTTGACTTTTCTCCTCCCTTTTAGAGTTGGAATCCAAATTTGCTTCTTCTTCCTTCTTTGGACTTGGGCCTCTTTTGGGTTTTCTACATTTTCTCTTAAATCCACGATTTAGCTGTCTTTTCTCGATTTATGCTCTTATTGTCTAACACTTTGTGCGTTTATCAATTATCTCCTTATTTAATTCTCAATTCGCGCTACATTTTCTCTTCTTTAATTTCTGACAATAAGAAAGAAGAAATAAAATAAAGACAAGGTAATTATCACAAATATTACAGAATCGTCAAATAATGAAGACTTTTAATTCAACTAGGCTTCCTAGTTGCACAAGGAATCCTACTCTAAATAAAACTCTTGACAAATTCTGCGTTTTCAGCTCGTTTTAGCACAATATACAACCGACTCTACCAGAAACTCTTAACTTGACTAAATGACTCAATATTACAACAATAAGGGTTAAGCAAAGTATAACTGGAGATAAAAACATATTAAGAACGTCGCATTTTATACTCCTATCAACTCTCGGTCCGTTCTCTAATATGTGAAGAGCATGAAACTTATGATGAGTCTGATGATGATGGCTATGGACTCAACTACTAGTTCCCAGCTACTCAACCGATCGAGCTTCATTCTTTTTAGTAATTGCATACGATTGTTAATTAATTTGTCATGATATATTTCATTCCAAAGCTTTCGAATTCCTTAATGTAGGATGTATTGCGTTATATTCAATGGCATGGGCAGGACTGGGCATGGGATTATAATTTGTTTCTAACGATTAATGTATTATAAGGAGAATCTTGTTCATCTATGAATTATTATATAAAAAAGAAGCTCTAAAAAACGACAGAAAGGAAATGTGAAAAACTAGAAAAGCAATGATCGATTACGTACACTTATCTTCATAGTATTAATTAAATGATAACATTTAATCCATATAACAATATTCACTGACCCTAATCCTATACCATCAATGCTACTGAAAAATAGGAATAGAAAACTTAAACCTACGCAAACACATATTCAAATCTTTAACAGCTAGTATTTCTCATTCTCTATAAAAAAAAGAAAAAATAAACTAGAACTATGTTTCTTAAAAGCCTATGGTAGCTTTGACTATCTTAACGATCCAGTTCGATGGAAGGAAACAATCAAGAGAACAATGAGGCAACAACAACTGATGAATATTTTCGCTCTCTTTCACCTCGTTATCGATTCAACCCTACTGATCAAGAGTTGATTCTGTATTACTTGAAGCCAAAGATCTTCAACTAGCCGCTACCCCGTAACAAGATTTATAAAAGGAATATTTACCAATTTCATCCCAAATTGCTTTCCGGTTAGTGTTTTGATATCATATTCTTCTTCTGTTTTTGTTTAATTAGTTTTTTCTATAAAGTTAGCAAGATAAATTGTAATGCCCTGACTCGAATTTAAGAAATAATCTCGAAAAACCCTGAATTCCTACTGCTCGATTTCACCTTCCCAGGTTGAATTGAAGATCAAGGGTTTCTAAGTTTGAAACACCGCGAGCAACATTGATGGGTCAACCCTGAAAGGGTCGTCTGACCCCATGTGTAGTCCCTCCCCCCCCACCCAAACAAAAGAGAGAAGAAATCATCATCCTTAATCACGTGTCTCAAGGGCGGTGGAGCATCGCCTCCAGGGCTCCTGAATTCTCTCGAGCCTTCTCCCCATAAGGTCGGTGTAAGAGATGGAGATGAGGACATCGAGTCAGTGTTGTCCCTTCTCTAGAAAATTTTGGCCGTCTCTCACTCATATATTTCCAAAACGGCCCGAGTCTAATAACAATGGTCTAGATCAAGCATTATGGGTTATACGGCCCTAGTCTGACAACCAAATCCAATGATTAACAAAGTTTACTTAGTTTTTTTTTTTTTTTTTTGATGAGAGAAAGGAAATTACAAAGAGAAGCCTATGCAACAGCCTATACTAAAACGATCAAAATTAAAGACATTAAGCGCGGAGAGCAGGTGACACGACCCACCCCAAATTTCATCCTGAAACCCAGAGTAAGTCGTGCGGGGACCACCTCCAAGGAAAATTTACCGAAAAATCGGCATAACCTCCCTTGAAAATGGACAACCCTTCCTATTAATACCTGCAAACACTTCTGAAAATTTAAATCCAACCTTAAACTCCTGGAACCTTCGTGCTCCCCATATCACAACATCTCCCAATTTAATTACCAATTTAAACAAGATAATCTCATAGCCAACAGCCACAGTTCAGAGCAACTCTATTTGAAAGGAAATAAACTAGAAACATAAAAATGAGCGGAAGCTACACTATTGACTATGCCTCTTCTCCAAATACGTCAGACCACAACTATGCAATCCTGCAAACTGGGCATTTTTAAAACGAAGAGCCCAGGGGAAAACATTTGAAAACGAAACGTTAGAGTGAGTGGACAAAAATAAATTTACGAATAAAATATTTGTTTCCCCAAAACAATTTCCAAAGAAAAATCGAATGCATGCTGCAAGCGATAAAACTTTCATCTCATACTATCGAGCCTCTCAGGCTCTATAATAAATGTATGTATTTACACACGTCCATACTCCCTATATAAATTCAAGAGTCTATATAGGGCTACTACGCTCGCGTCCAACGCTCACGTCACGCCTTAATGCGGTGCTACACTACGCCATTAAGGTGGACAGACGGGTGTATAAATATGTGTCCATACCCCCCTATATGAATTAAACACTCAAATAGGGCTACTACGCTTACGTCCAACGCTCATGTCACACCATAATGCGGCTATATGCTACGCCATTAAGGTGGACAGACACATATGGCTAGCTAGCATTTTCTATACATACTCTCTCATAAATACGTATTTATATTCACCGAAAATCCCATTTTCGGTAACTCTCTCAGAGAAATAAAAGCGTACAAAATTAATTGACGTCAAAACTCCAACAAAAGGAATGTTACAATCATGAACCATAGCATGCATATTATTTCAAATAAAAGTCCACTCACAGTATTAGGCCTAAGCCTTTCAATGCTCGGCATACTCCTCGAGCGCTGCCTCCACTATTCACAATCTCGAGTCAATCCCACGTCTGACAATAAACAGAAGAATAAATTTGTCAGACCGGACTCCAATAATCATTAACGAATCGACTTCTTCCTAGTTTGACTAGGATTTCCTAGGTTGACCAGAATTGACCAAGTTTGACCAGGTTGACCAATAGATATTAGAATCATTTTCTACTAACTTCACATACTAAAACTTATTTGGTTCCAAACCAAATCTTAACCGGCAGTTGAAGTCACAAGCAATTTCCATGCCTTTAACACGTCAACCAAATTACTAAGGTTACCCAAAAAAGGGTTTACTCATAAATATAAAGTTTCCTAAAATAGAAACTTGCCTCACTTAGAAAGATTTTCCGACTACAACCTACAAACTTTCCTATTACTGAAACGATACACAACAGCATGGAAAAATGTCGATAACTACCTCAATAGTCTCTGCCTGATTCTGCCCTCGTCGGATTCTCTTGCCGGAATTTCGCCATAACCTCCCCATAAACTCCTATCACCAAGTTATCGACAAATATCAACCACAACAATGAAACAGTCATTAACCATCTCCAAATAACACCGAGCAACAACACCAAAACACCTAACCCGAACTCAAACCTCACTACAACCCAACACAAAAGCTGAAACACCAAGCTTACCTTCAAATTGTTCTTCTTCATAAACCAGAAGCTCCTCCTTGCCAAACCTCAACATGGAGGACTTCCAAACATCCCCAGCTGCTTCCTTAAGCGCCACCTCCACCGAATCAGCACCACACCACCTCGGGTCCCCTCTACGCCAAAACGCACCAAGCTTCTACCTTGGTCCAGTTCAATGGTTGCAGCTCCACAAGTCACTCCAAGGTCCAACTAGACTCCCCGCAAGGCTTTAAGGACTCACCAAAACTCGAAGCACTTGTCGGAAACCACTGAACTAGGTCGCCGGAGCTAGGAACCCGGAACCCAGAAAGAGGCAGAGAGAAAAAGGATTTTGAGATTAAGGTTCGATTTTAAGAAACAAAGACACAGAGATGAAGAGAAGAGAAAGGCGAGCTGAGACTTACCATCGGCGTCCGATGAACTCGCCGGAAAACGTAGGAAATTGGCAAACACAGTCGAGCTACCCTCGACCGATCACCACCGAATCGCGTTGCAATTGCGATCAATAGACTGGGTTTTGAAGAGAAGAATGAGGGGAATGATTAGGTGGTGTTTTTGCAGCAAGTGGTGGCCGGAATCGGCGTCACCACGTCGGAGATGATGGAGGCAGGCGGAGAGGAAGAGAGAGCAGTCCGGGCTCGGGTCAACGCCCGTATGTGGGTTTGACAAGGTCAACCCATCTGTTTTCCCTTTATACCCGAACCAACGGTCCAGATCGAAACCCTAACCGATCAGATGGCCAAGATTAAAAGTTATAATCTGATTTCAGAAAAATTAACTATAACACCAAGCCTTCGATAAATCGTAGAAAATAATTGAAACTCCAAAAATAATTGGAGGACACCGATGAACTCGTATCGACGCGCACTAAGACCTCGGGTCCATAAAAGAACTTGACATTTTGAGAAAAACTCGACAATAAAGTCGAGTGTTAAATTACCAAATTACCTAGCACGGTTAAATTCTTCAGTAACTCGTGCTATACCTAATAAATAGGTAAAATTGGGTCCGGGATATTACAATCTCCCCTCCTTAAGAAAATTTTGTCCTCGAAATTCCAATCTGAACAAGCCAAGGTCAACAATCATTGATCGACAATATACTACCCTTTGTTTCATTAAGAAACTTAATGGCTCGACTCTACCCATCCAAACGCGGCATCACCACAATTAAAACACTGGTCTCTGACTCACCAATCCCTTGCTCAACGCGAGCGGAACCTTTTTCAGAGACTCCGAATCTTCACTGATTCTCGCACTTCCGCTAACAAGTAGGATTTCTCCGAAATGACTACGAATCTATAACATACTGTGAACATTTCTTGAAAGTAGTTCCACAGTGCCTAAGCCAAAATATAAATACCAATAGGCATGCTCATGCTTTTCCATACAACAAAAATAGCTAACACACTCGAGGAGCAGAGTTCGATTTCAACGTCGGCCTTAAATCTTCTCACATCACGCAACCAACTCGGCAATACTAGGCGTATGATTCTACGTTGAAATCCACTGGATAAGATTCTCATAGAGGTCAAAATTAAGACCCATTAGAAGAACAAATCTGAAAATTCGAACACTACACAAATTGCAGCAATCACACTTCTAATACCGAGATACTTCGCGGAGCCAAGGCTCTCGCAAGTTCACCAAGCAACCCTGCTCTGCTTAAGTGATTAGTCTAACAAGAGTTTAACCTCAATTGCCGGGATGGAATTATGCACTGATCAATAACTACGTCACTTAAATCTCTTCACCAAAATTATGACATTTCCACTTTGAACATAAAATCTGGCAACAAATCGGAATTCAAGTTCTCTCCTGATCCTGCTATATCTATAAATCTCTTCACAAGAATCCAAGAGATAAACTGCAACATAACTATCATGAGAAAACGAGTTTTCCTCCTTTTTGCTTACCATAAATAAAACTGACTGTTAATGCCCACAAAATAATTAGCACGGTCAAATCAAGCTGTCTGACTTAACCTTCCAATAACAATTACTTTGTTAGCAGAAAATGATCTGAAAATCAGATATGCTCAAGTCTCCTACGCCTCCCAGGCGCCACGGCTTCCCACCAAAAAGATTCTCCTATAAACCGAGCTCGTAGCATCAAGATTAATCATCGAATATAAAAATTAATTTCCATATCAGGCCCACTATTACACTTGTGGTTCACCATCCAATGAAAACTATAAGTTCAAGCAAGAATCAAAACTCATGGCTAAACTCAGCTCAAGTTCCAGAAGAAATAACTTAAAGGACACGAAAGGCAAGTCCTCTAACTTCGAGCTCAAAAGCTCCACAAATCTTCGATATCCACCAAAACCCGTTCGAAATCGCACTAGAAACCTCAACTAATCATCTCGACACCAACGGATGAACGCACAACCAAATTGCGAAGACCTCCCAAATCAAACTTGGATCAATGAGTGGTCCCACCACCATACGATCCCGAGAAGAGACGCTGATCAACATATCAATATCTACTACTCTCAATACTAAAACTCTTAATAAACCTTGACTCTAGGCGCTTCTTGAGTCAACAGGGGAAAACCCTCTCCCATAATGCTACATCATGAAATATACCTATAACGACACAAACCATCAAAATCAACATCACCATGCAACTCTCAAACTACCACATAGGATTTACGGCATCAAGACTCATCGCTTAAATGAACTCTAGCTCACTTGGGATCACCACTGGATTTATTCCGAATCCATGACTACGACACAACTACCAATTAATCATTACCTCGAAACTTCGACAAAATAACCAGAATCTCTACCATTCAAATCGAAGCGTTGAATTTGCATTCCATAATTTCAAGCTTTGAGGATACTACCCAAAAACTACAGTAGGAATAATTTAAATATTCACACACACACCACAACCAAAACTTTACTCCATCTCACCGAATTAGAAATAAGGTGAGAACAGATCCTCCCATTGTTGTGTCGTAGTTAGTCACCTATTGTGAAAGAAATGATGTCAAAACCAACTTCAATCACAAATTTAAGACTTACATCAACCACCCGGAATGACATTGCTTAAAAAATTACTTTGGACACCCACGCACTCTTGCTTTATGATCCAGTGGGTTCTATTTTACCGCTGCCACTTCCACCAATTTCATGCAACTACCTTAGAATTTATAAAATAAAAACTCATGACAACACCTATTTAAAATTTCACCATGTGTTGTCGTAAAACTGGAGTGACCACAACCATCCCGCTCTCACTCCACCATTACTTTTCGATTCCATTACATTATCATCTTTCCAAACACTCAACAAATTTGGAAACCAAACTTCAACACCTGAAATTCCGAAAGAATCCATACTGGCTCCACGATTAAAATAATATAACTGACATCTCACTCCACGATTCCAAACTTGCTTGAAACTCAACATTTAGTGCCATCAATAAAAATTTTAAAAAATTCCCCGACTGTGGCACAACAAGAAGTTGTCACAACGCACTGACGAATGACTTTTCTAAAATCAACAATCCAAGTCATTCTACTTAGTGCTTTAACAAATTTCAACTAACCCACAATAGAGACCAAAATCATCAGAAATCTTACTATTCATCGACTATTATTATCCGTCATTTCCAAAAGATATTACCACCACTATCTTAAT
>NC_020497.1:11282275-11286347 GCF_000184155.1 Fragaria vesca subsp. vesca
CCCGTATGTGGGTTTGACAAGGTCAACCCATCTGTTTCCCTTATACCCGAACCAACGGTCCAGATCGAAACCTAACCGATCAGATGGCCAAAGATTAAAAAGTTATAATCTGATTTCAGAAAAATTAACTATAACACCAAGCCTTCGATAAATCGTAGAAAATAATTGAAACTCCAAAAATAATTGGAGGACACCGATGAACTCGTATCGACGCGCACTAAGACCTCGGGTCCATAAAAGAACTTGACATTTTGAGAAAAACTCGACAATAAAGTCGAGTGTTAAATTACCAAATTACCGAGCACGGTTAAATTCTTCAGTAACTCGTGCAATACCTAATAAATAGGTAAAATTGGGTCCGGGATATTACAGCAGGAGCTTGCGATTTCAGAGAGTTGGATTTGGGACCTGATGCCCTAAGCTAGCCATTGCATCGGCCACAAAATTTGCTTCCCGAGGGACATACTTGAAGGTGATCTCCAAACTTGGAAGCCATCCAACAAACATCACTAAGAAGAGTACGGAGTAAACAAAATTTACTTAGTTATTTATCATTTATTTCAAATGATGTATTTTTTAATGCATTTTTTTTCGAGTAAACAGGTTAAGAACTAACTCATCGTTCTTACCTAAAAATTTATTGATAATCAAAAGAGGTTACAAAGCAAGGGGGACTAAGCCTAGACCTTACAAGCTCACCGTAACAAATTTTGGAACCTCTTAAAGGGTGTTCATGCTTCAAAATAACAAATCCGAACAATGATCAATGATATATATACTTCCCCGAATTATTATTATTAATATATATATATTTTTTTTTCCTAGATCGGTCGGGTATTACATAAACGATCCAGTCCGGCCCATCTTTTCAGTACACAAAGTTTGCCAAAGGAAACAATAAAACTAGAACAACCAAGTCCGAGGCTAAACTTTTGAACAAAAATTCGCGAGTGTAAGAAACTCCTTCTATATACTTTAGTAAACCAAGGAAGGTATTCGTGAACTGGAATTTCAAGAACAAGCTAGAGGGTTTTTTAGTAGATAGCTCTACATGCACGTAGATACTTCACTACTAGACTACTAGTAATTTTGGAGCTAAATTATTGATTTTGCCCTAAGAAAATTTCATATATGGAAATATGCATGCATGGTAAGTCAGGTTTTCTAGTAGTGACCACCACCCACCCACCCACCCACCCACCCAAAAAAAAACCCCACACACACATTTTTTCATTGTTTGAAACATTCTGTGAATCCCAAGTACAACACTAGAACTACTATATTTCAGTATAATTTGCTTATTTCATAATTATTTGTTGTTTAGTAAATCTTATTCATATTCAGTAACTATAGTTCAGAATCGCTATAGGAAGATTCTTCTCGTGTTGCTTCTCACAAGGATTTAGATGTTGCAAGGGAAAAGAAAAATTGTTTTCTTCAATACTTTACAAGGGATTTTATTCCTCAAGTTAGTGGTCTCACTGCACTTCTCTCCCCAAAAAAAAGTTCTAAAAAGAAGTGGTCATTCATAAAGGATGACAGTAATAATGTCAAAAAGATTAAAGAGTTAACAAAAAATCTTCCTCCTTTACAGTTACTTGAAGAAGGAGATTTGATCATCTTGCAAACTGATGCAAACGATTATTATTGGGCAGGAGTAGTTTTAGTTGTTACTCCGGATACAAATCATGAAAAAATTTGTACGTTTATTGCAGCAGAGTTAAACTATTCCACTGGAGACAAGGAAGTCTTTGTCTTAATTAAAAGCATTAAGGGTGTTGAGGCATTTTTAGAAAACAAATTTGTAGTCATAACTTTCAAAAACTACAAATTAACTGATGTTGCTGATAGAGGAAGAGTTCTAAGATGACAGATGTTTTTAACTCAGTATGAATATGATGTTGAAATGGTTGCAGATGACAAGAATTATCTGCCTACAAGAGAAATGATAATGTCCGAAGGAGGAGAATACCGTAATCCAAGAAACCGGAAATTGAAATCAGAAGAAAAGAGTATTTGGGAAATATATAAGAACGGTGATAAAACCGTATGACCTCTTCATGATGGACTAGGTTATCAATTCATTGTGTCAAGTCAAGTTAGTCTTCTGAAAGAGTCAAGCCAAAGCCAAATTATGGTTAGGATGAACATTCAGACCATTCTAAAACCACCATGCAGGATGAAGGTCAATCTGTTGCATCTAATGAAGAAGAAAAACTCGTAAAAGAGTTCTTGGTGTATCCTAAAGGAACAACCTCAATTGACCACTCTCAAGGTAAAAGATCGGCTAGCCTGTCTCAAATGACAGACGGTAAAGACATATCAAGTCCGTTAATGGTTGTTGCTTTTAGGGCAAACAAACCACCTGTGGTTATTGGGAAAAAGATTATTCATGATCAACCGTTAAAGATTTTCCAAAAACCAGTATTCAGGACAAATAAGTTATTGGCCTTCAAGCAGAAGATTATTGTGGATAATATTCTATATGTCTTCTATGAAGATAATGAAGCTCACTTACTCCAATCCCTTAAAGCATTAACAGAAGAATTGTATGGATTCCATGCAAAAGATAAAAGTGTATTAGTAGGAAATTCTAAGGTTTTATACCTTGAAAATCCTGAAGGTGCTAAAGTCCCTATTTTAACACTAAAAGAATCTAAATGGTACAGCTTCCATGATCTCTTAGGAGGTTTTGAAAGTAAAACTGTTCTTCCACCAACATTAACAGCACTACAACAGTTCCTGGCCCATATTATGGGAGGTATTTGGTTGATGTTCAAGCAGAGCATCCTCAGAAACACAAATTATGGCTTGTAGAAAATGGTTTTGTTCATAACCTTTGGACACAATCTAATGAAGATTTAAAAAGACTCTCAGATATAATATTTGAAGCTGTTAATAACATTAGACCTGATGGATGTATCCTGAGGTTAAAATTCATATCAACTCCACCAGAATGGACAATGGTAGATGGACAGGTAAATTATATTTCTCCATACCATTATGTCAGGTTAATTCAGAGTCCAGTACAAAAACCAGTCGTTGCGGGAAGCAATGGTAGACCAAATCAAAACATCTCATGGATGAAGGCTATGACTATAGCAAGTATCAAAAATGTGGTCTTAAAGGATTATGATTCAAGTCTTTTGGGAAGTGGAGAAAATATAATGATCACTTGCTATAATCATCCACCTCCAGAGAATTGTGATTTCTTCACAGCTCTTATGAGGAAGGAGGTTGATATATTGCACACTAGCTACTACCATGTGGCTAGAAAAGATTGAGAAGGATGAAAAATAAAAGATTTATTATCCTTATGATTCAAATCTTGGCAATGAAGAAGATGACGTACATCACGTGAATAGGAACAAGGAAGAAAAAATTGAAACTTTCGGCGATATTTTGCCGAAATTTTCGTTTTTTTCACTTACCGATATATCTTTCTTTTCCCAGAATTTTTCACCCGAAAATCTTGATATTTCGCGATATTTAGCGATATATCGCGATATTTTGGAAACCCCAGAGAAAAGTTTTAAATCCCGCCGAAATTTTTCCCCTGCCTCCGCACGTGGTCCTGCCCTGCTACACTGCTACCTAGCCACAATAATTGACTCCAAAGTCCAAAGTCTAAGCCGCAATGTTTAACTCCAAAATCCAAGCACAAAATGTTCAATTTTGCGGTTTAAGGGATTCAAACCTTGCTTGAGTTGGTACAAGGCTAACACCTTAACCAACCTTACTAACCATCTAACTTGATTATCTTAGTATCTTTATACTATATATTGGTTTTTTCTTCAGAATCTGAAAAGTAAAAAATTAGATAAATATTTAATCCCAACTAACTTTTTTACCTACACATCCATAAAAATTAGGTAAATGTCTATGTGGTTTTAAAGTACTCATGTAATTCCATGTGAAATGTATCATTTGTATATAAGCCTGATGACCTAGTCTCCCTTTGGGTTTCCAGCCATAAAAAAAAAAAAAAAAAAAAAACTTTAAGATTATTAATGGTTCAGCACTAACTTTTTCTACCTTAACTTACTACAACTCCCTACTAGATCAATGTTTA
>NC_020497.1:11286373-11287947 GCF_000184155.1 Fragaria vesca subsp. vesca
TCTCTCTCTCTCTCTCTCTCTCTCTACTCTCTCTACTCTCTCTCTCTCTCTCTCTCTCTCTCTCTCTCTCTCTCTCTCTCTCTCTCTCTCTCCCCCCCCCCTCTTCTTCTTCTTATTCTTCAACCTCTTGCAGTATGAAAAAAATTCAATAAACCCAAGAATCATACAATGAATTAGCCCAAACAAACAACAACACCCAGAAATCGAATTCCTTTGATACCCCCAAATTTCTTGGTTAAGAGTGGTTCATTGATCTCCATCCCAAAATTCTCAATTACCATAAACCTCAATATTATTGTATCATCAAGAATAGTCACCCCACCATTATGATCAATGAAAGATTTCATTGATGGTAAGTCTACAACTCCCAGACCTCGATTACAGAGTTCGAATTCCACTCCAAATCGTGGTCTCACTAGGTGATACTCTCAAGAGCAACTGCCCAGAATGTCTACTTTTATATGAGCAAGTGTCTCATGAAAATAATAGACTTAGCATACAAAAAATGAGGAGAGAGAAACAAGAGAGAGAAAATTATCTCTGAAATTCAAGGAATGAGAGCTGATGGGTCAGCTATATACAGGGGTAATAACCAACAATGAAGGGTCAGTCTAAGGATTTCGGTCAATGACAAAGTCACATGTGTCAACATGTAAGAGATTGCTTCATGAAACATGTCAAAGACAAGAGATGACTATTCAACTTGCACCCACGTGGGGGAGCAGCTGACTTTGTCTCCAGCAATGAATGAAGTCCATCAATAGAAACTTGCCACATGACGGTCCGATCCAAAAGTCATCCCTATCTTCGAAAAATCATAAAAAATAGTCTGAGAATCCGAAAAAATCATCGAAAAATACGGTGAACTCGTGGAGACATCTAGTTTCTAATTCTAAAAAGAAAAACACATTTTGAGAAATTTCAAAATTCGGGATGTTACAAGTCACCTCTAGTGTATATAGGGTTTATGATGATTGAGCATAGTCACCCTAATTCCTTTTGGCATATGGTTAACGGTTTTTGATGATCGAGTATAAATAACCTCTAATGTATATATACTTTAAGGTTTATGATAATCAAGTAATAGTCACCTCTAGTTTATGCATGGTTCAAGGTTTGTGATGATCGATCAATAGTCGATCACCTCTAGTGTATACTTAATATATGATAATCAAGCACTAGTCACCTTTGATGTATATAAGGTTTATAATGATCAGCCATTAATATCAAGTAATGTCTTAACGTTGGCATGGTTTACGGTTTATGATGATCGAGTACAAATCACCTCTTATGTATGTATAGTTTAGAGTTTATGATGATCTAGCAATAGTCACATCTCACATCTAGTGTATACATGGTTCAAGGTTTGTGATGATGGATCAATTATATGATAATCGAAATTAAAGTTCTATGATCGCATCTACAATCAATTTTCATAAAAGAGAACCCTAAACCCTAAACCATAGGGACAAACACGTCGTTTCGTAGCATAAGTATGAAACTATGTATATAAAGAAAATGGAACCCTAGCCGCACTTTCCTCTCTTTCCCTTGCGCGTTCCTCTCTCTCTCTC
>NC_020497.1:11288456-11295502 GCF_000184155.1 Fragaria vesca subsp. vesca
CTCTCTCTCTCTCTCTCTCTCTCTCTCTCTCTCTCTCTCTCTCTCTCTCTCTCTCTCTCTCTCTCTCTCTCTCTCTCTCTCTCTCTCTCTCTCTCTCTCTCTCTCTCTCTCTCTCTCTCTCTGTGTGTACCACCGTTTAGCTCGTCACCCTCTCCTCTACCTCCTCCTAATCACTGATTGACATGCATCCACAGTCTTCTCAAGATTGAAATCCAAACCCTAAATCCCCAAATCCAATTTCCGACCGAATCTCTCCCTCTCTGGCGAACTCGTGCTCCGTGAAGGTAAACCCATCACTCCTCTCTCGTTTTCACTCCTCTTTGAGCGTTGATTTCCCTAAATACAACCTTAATCTGATTTTCTTATCTTTTGTATTTCTGGGTTTTGGTCAAAGTTTTTCGACGACCTCGTCAACTTCTAGGGAGTCCTATCGTGTTCTAATGGAGCCGAAGTACGTTTAAGTGGCGTTGTGGAAGTAGCGAGCGGTTCTGGGTTGAGGCAGTGGCTTTCTAGCGAGTGGAGGATCTATGTTCTTATGTTGATTCTCCGATTTGGTCTTGGTTAAGCAAGGAGGAGGTTCAGACTTTGTCTGGTTCATTGATTTGGAGAAACAGATGGTAAGTCTCGACCTCTCTTGTTGTTGTGGAATTACTATGTTGGTTGTTCTGCGTTGAGTTGTTGAATTGTTGGTTTTGGATTTCACTTTGGTACCATGGTGGATTTGGAATTGAAGCAGCGAAGCAAAGCTACTATGTTGGTTCATAAGGGTAAGGATTTCCCTTGTTTTGTTGCAGTGTCGTTGTTTTTTAGTTTTGTTATTGATGCCTGATTTGAGTGAGTGTTTTGGTTGCTTGTATAGTTGTATGTCGAGAACTTGGTGTTTTGAAGAATACAGGGAGGTTATGGCCCGTGTGCTCTTGCCATTTCCTTACCTTTGTCTTGTGTGCTAGGAGTTTAGGACTCCTTTATTCCATGATTGCCTCAACAATCAGTGAGTTATTCTTGTTTTTATGTATCAACTTGTTTCTGGTATGCCTTCCTAATTCTCACAGTGATAATTGTGGGTTCAACATTAGCCTCTGAGTTATAAAATTCATATTATAAGTTGAGTACTTATACAATTTTAATGATCCTGAATAACTGCTTTTGTGTTAGAGGTTATTCATATATAGTTATTTACAGTTCTGAAATGTGATGCTTGTAGTTGCAAAGCAAGTTCCAAGACTGTCATGGAAACTACAATAATATAGATTAGGAATTTAAGTGCTATGAGGACAAAAGCAGGTGCTTTCAATTGCTATCATAAGGAGCATCCTACTCAAACTAAACACTACTGACTTGATAGATTTGTTGTAGGTCGCTAACTTGTCATGTTTTTTACTTTCTTAATACAAAATGAAATAGTGATATATATGGTTTTAGGTTTTAGCTAGCTATAGATCACTTTCTTTTCTGTACAGTCTTTGATGTCAAGTTACACTGCATATTGAGGTTGATGCATGCATCTTAATTGTTAAAAATTTTGCTTTTCCGTTTAAATTGATATAAATTATGTTAAGCTGATATGTGATTGTTTCAACTGTGTGCAGGGTGTACCATGGCACAGCTGAACCCAAGATATATGAACGGAAACTACTGTCATGGATGAGTTTGAAGGTGAAAGGGAGTTGAGGAAGAGCATTGTGGAACATATAAATATGATCAAGATACTACACTCTTTTTTTTGGGGTCATAATAGAAGTGTTAGGTTTAGAGTTTAAACTTTTGCAACTGAGGGATACAATGTATTTTGATGGATATTGATGCAATGAAAAGTTTGATGGTTCATTAGGTAACAATCTCAAGAACAACTCTTCAGAATGTCTACTTCTATATGACCAAGCGTGTCATGAAACTAGTAAATGGTGCACATTAAACTGGGACATTGAGCAGACTTGCATACAAGAGCAGTAATACTCTAAAAAACAACACTCTCAAATGTGTTCTTTTCATATGGAAGACGGTGACTTATGCATGCCGAAGTCTACTTGTACAAGGGTGACTTATGCATGCCGAAGTGTACTTGTACATGAGAAACGCTAAGACAATTAGTAGACAATTGTCAACGTAAAGTTAGACCTGGTTCATGAGACGCTAAGACAATTAATAGACAATTGTCAACAAAAAAGTAGACCTTTACTCGTAAATAAGCAAACTAGGCTTCGTAAATAAGCAAACTAGGTTTCGTAAACAGGTAGACCTCTCAAGAATTCTTCAAGTGTCTGTGAATTCTGGACACTTTAGAGTTGATCTACTTATAGTGTGAGTCAACGAATCGAAAACCTAGTACACCATGTTCACAAAACAGGTAGGTTGTTGTTCGTAAACAGGTAGACCATTTTGTCTCACAAAAAAGGTAGACCCTTGCTCGTAAATAAGCAGACCAGGCTTCGTAAACAAATAGACCTCTCAAGACTTCTTCAAGTCTGTGAATTCTGCACACTTTAGAGTTGGTTTACTCGTAGTGTAAGTCAATAGAGTCAATGATTCGAAAACCTAGTACACTATGTTCACCAAACAGGTAGGTTGTTGTTCGTAAACAGGTAGACCATTTTGTCTCACAATAAAAATAGACCCTAGATCGTAAATAAGCAGACCAGGCTTCGTAAACAGGTAAACCTCTCAAGAATTCTTCAAGTGTCTGTGAATTCTACACAATTTAGAATTGGTCTACTCGTAGTGTGAGTCAATGATTCGAAAATCTAGTACACCATGTTCACAAAAGATGTAGGTTGTTCTTCGTAAACAGGTAGATCATTTTGTCTCACAAAAAAAGTAGACTCTTGGTGGTAAATAAGCAGACCAGGCTTCGTAAACAGGTAGACCTCTCAAAAATTCTTCAAGTCTGTGAATTCTGCACACTATATAGTTGGTTTACTCGTAGTGTGAGTCAATGATTTGTAAACCTAGTACACCATGTTCACAAAAGAGGTAGGTTGTTGTTCGTAAACACGTAGACCATTTTGTCTCACAAAAAAGGTAGACCCTTTCTCATAAATAAGCAGACCAGGCTTCGTAAACATGTAGACATCTCAAGAATTCTTCAAGTGTCTGTGAATTCTTCACACTTTAGAGTTGGTTTACTCGTAGTGTGAGTCAATGATTCGAAAACCTAGTACACCATGTTCACAAAACAGGTAGGTTGTTGTTCGTAAACAGGTAGACCATTTTGTCTACACAAAAAAAGTAGACCCTTGGTCGTAAATAAGCAGACCAGGCTTCGTAAACAAGTAGACCTCTCAAGAATTCTTCAAGTCTGTGAATTCTGCACACTTTAGAGTTGGTCTACTCGTAGTGTGAGTCAATGATACGAAAACCTAGTACACCATGTTTACAAAAGAGGTAGGTTGTTGTTTGTAAACTGGTAGACCATTTTGTCTCACAAAAAAAGTAGACCTTTAGTCGTAAATAAGCAGACCAGGCTTCGTAAACAGATAAACCTCTCAAAAATTCTTCAAGTCTGTGAATTCTGCACACTATAGAGTTGGTTTACTCGTAGTGTGAGTCAATGATTCGAAAACCTAGTACACCATGTTCACAAAACAGGTAGGTTGTTGTTCGTAAACAGGTAGACCATTTTGTCTCACAAAAAAAGTAGAGCCTTGGTTGTAAATAAGCATATCAGGTTTCGTAAACAAGTAGACCTCTCAAGAATTCTTCAAGTGTCTGTGAATTCTTCACACTATAGAGTTGGTCTACTCCTAGTGTGAGTCAATGATTCGAAAACCTAGTACACCATGTTTACAAAACAGGTAGGTTGTTGTTCGTGAACAGGTAGACCATTTTGTCTCACAAAAAAGTAGACCCTTGCTCGTAAATAAGCAGACCAGTCTTCGTAAACAGATAGACCTCTCAAAAATTCTTCAAATGTCTATGAATTCTGCACACTTTAGAGTTAGTCTACTTGTAGTGTGAGTCAATGATTCGAAAACCTAATACACCATGTTTACAAAACAGGTAGGTTGTTGTTCGTAAACAGGTAGACCATTTTGTCTCATAAAAAAAGTAGACTATTTCTCGTAAATAAGCAGACCAGGCTTCGTATCGTAAAAAGGTAGACCTCTCAATAATTCTTCAAGTGTCTGTGTATTCTGTACATTTTAGAGTTAGTCTACGCGTAGTATGAGTCAATGGTTTATGCAAAACTATCACATCTATGTTTATACAACACATATCATCAAACATGTGGTGCATAGCAACAAGAAAATCTTCACTGCTCACGAAATAACAAATATACCCAGATTTCATTCATTATTGGTTATGTAGCAAAAAGATCGATGTACAATATGGTAGGTAAACCAGAACTTCATATTTTTAATGAGAACAAAATGCTCTATGTTAATGAGGAACCAGCACCCCAACAGCTGCTGATACATGAATCTTCCCTTCCCACGCCTCACCCCTACACACCACCTCTCTTGAGATGTACATATACAACTATATATATATGAGCTGCTGACCCAAGTGACTGAGCACATTTTACACAATTCACAAGTCCTTGCATGTTGCAATCAAACTTTCTCTAAAGAACTCTTTCAAGTGATCAATTGCTTCTATCTTTGCATGCAGATGAACTCTTTGGATGAATTATCACCAAAACAGAATCCTTTGAGCTCTCATCAGAAGATTTTCAAAGTGGGCTGCATTAGTTCACAGTCAGAACCCTTGTTAGATTACTTAAGATATAAATACACACATAATGCATATAGCTTCTATACAAACAACATTAAAGAGAATGAGTAAATTTAGGTTTCCATACTAACAAGGCCCTTCTAGAAACAACGTTCTTCAAGGACTTACGCTGTGCAATTGATGTGCCTGCAATAAAATCCAAAACAATAGACTCAAAATATACAAGCCTGTCACTGACAACATCCCTGAACAATTTATTTACAACAAACCCAAACGTCCAGGAAAAGAGAAAAAAAATAAAACCAATACCCACAAACAGATTCACAAAACCCGAATTGAGCAACAACAATCACAAAACCTAATACCCAAAAAAATATATATACACAAAAGAAACAATTTCCATGATAATGGTTTCGCAGATGATGAAATAGAACACAAGTGATTAACTTTGATATTTACCTTGAAGAGATTAGCTTCCAAATCAGACTGGGAGCTGCAATACAAGAGACAAAAGGAATCGCTTCGTCCACTCCTCGCCGGCGTCAGAGACTCGCCTCCTTGGGATCGGTTCTTCTCCAGGAATGCTTCATCGTTGGAGGTCCGAGTGGGTCTCGGCTGCTCTGTAAGGAAAGAAGGAGGGGTGAGCAGGTTAGGGAGGTGCGCTACCGATGCACGCAAAGAGCACTGCGGCGAGTAAAACGCTGTCTCGTGCTCTCTACGTCGTTAGAAGACATCATCGGCGACGGAAATTCGAGGCTATAGGCAGCAGAGGCTGCAACTAAGGACTCGGTCAGTACCGATCCGATCGGTACGGCGACTGGTTCACTTCGGTGGCTTGGATGACTTCGTGAAGGAGAGTGAGAGAGAATTGTGGTTAGTCGAGAGGGAGGTACTGATTCGAGATCTTAAAAAGGTTTTAGGATTAACTTTAACAGAGTATAAGAGACGTTAACAGAGTTAGCTAACGGGTTAGTGAGTCAGCTAACAGAATTATTGCCACCTAAATGAGGTATAAATACCTTAAGGTATGCAAGGGGATCCCTTCAAATATAGTATATAATATAGAAAACAAATATCTCTTAAAGTTTGGATTAAAATTTTCTTGTTTTTCTTTAAATTTCCGTCAATTTTCTCATTTTTTTACTGTAATCGATATTTTCCCGAAATTTCCATATTTTGAAGGATCGAAATTTCCGTAATCACCGAAATTTTTTTCCTTGAATAGGAATGCAGTGGTCCAAACTCTTTGGCATGATACAATGAGGAAGAATATCACAACGTCATAAATATGATGGAAAGATGAACGGTTGCCGACACATCAAGGCAATAAACTTTTCTTTCGGATAAGAAGTTAGTGGCAGCCGACACTTAAAAACAAGAGACTTTACTTTTCGTAAAGTTAAAATCTTATCAAGATTAGAGTCCTCATGTTGTCCACTTATTAGATAAGTTTTAATTTTAGTTTGGAGTTTGCTCCCTATATAAGGAGCCTTAGGCATCAGCAAGAAGACATCAGAAAACTTAAGATAGAAGTTCTTCAACATTTTTAAAAAGTAAGATAGTCAGAATATAGTCCTTCTAGTATAGTCAGAATAAGAGCGTGCTTACTGTTTAGAAGTGTTTTTCGGTTGTAATCATCTGGTGTGGTGTGTTTTTATTGTAAGTAAGTGTTTGTACTTGTATTTACAATTATGAATAACTAAACATCTGTTTACCCAAGAGCGAGGCTCTGGGTTTTATATTTGTATTTATATTGGAATAAATAAATTCTATCTTGTGCCCCATAATCCGTCACAAAAATATTTTATATGCATATTTAAGTTTGCTTCGTGTTTCACAAATACTTTGCTTTTAAGAACTAAGAATTTTCCTTGCTAAAACAACAGTGATTCCGCCATTATTAGTAACCATTTAGACAAGAGTTCGTTAGGTGAAATAGTGACATGTTGAAGACTAGTTCTTATGATAGGTTTCCTATGTTTCATATAAGTGAGGTAATAGATAATAAAAAAATAAAAAAAAGAAAGGAAAAGACATTTTTACCTTTTTGGTTATCTGCCAGGTCAGCACTTTAACTGAATAGTTATAAAAAATTTAACGGAAGTATGTTCTTGATAACAAAATAAGAGTTTAAGTACTACATTAACAGCTTTGTAAGTCTAGGTATCAAATGACCGGGACACTAGAGTTTAGACTCTGATGATGTACTTTTCTCTTAGTGTTTGTTTTAGTAGATATAACCCACGATATACCACTTACCACTTATAAGAGGAAACCAGTGTAAGTCTATAAGATTGGACTAGTCTGAGTTGGATTTCAGTGAAATATGGTGGGGAGTGGTTGATGCAGTTCAGTGTTTGTTTGTTTTTTTTTTT
>NC_020497.1:11301988-11330823 GCF_000184155.1 Fragaria vesca subsp. vesca
AAGATCATTAGCAAGAGAGATTCCAAGGAAACAAAAAAGTTAAAAGTCTTTTCAATAAAGCAACCTTGGGTTTTTTGGATAATCGACGGTAACAGCGGATAATATGTTTCAATAAACGCGATGAATGTTGTTCAGCAAGTGATGCGACCTACTGCAAAAAACTACCATGCTGTATTGCAAATATAATCCATGCCCACATCATCCAACAAAATCTTTTGAACAATAAACATGGCGACCTGCCAGAAGAAGATCATTTGTCAGTAATTTACATGTCTTGTTAAGCAAATACAACTTGCTCATGTAGTTGCGATAAGTTCCTATTCATTTTGTGGTGATGAATAAAAGAAACCCAATTTCAAAGAACTTGAAAAGGATGAGAAAACAACATAAGGAAACAAGCAATTCATTCAACGAAAAGAAACAGAAACCCAGCTGCGTACTGTTGAAGGACATACAAACCATAGTCCTCTAGAACACATTAGACAACTTCATTCACAACAAGTAAAAGGATTCAAACTTACTTTGATATCCCTTTTTTCCTTTTGTGTCAAAGGGTCTATTTTTAGCAATTTCCTTAATGATCTCTTGAACAATGTATCTGTCCTGAAAGCCTGCATCACTGGGTTTAGTTCAAAGTGATTGTTGCTTGATAATGTAGTCAGCTCGATGTCAATAGTTCTACTCCCAGCCTAAAATATTCAGAGAAAAATGTAACTAAATACGAGTATATGAATACGCAACTGCATGATGCACCAAATACCAATCAAAAGGTGCTAGAAGATGCAACACTGCGTGTCAATGGGTTTAAGGTGAACAAGGAGGATATTACAAAAATCAGAGATCTTTTATAAACCATAACCGATGACATTCGATATATGAATAAATACTTTCAGAGATCCAAAACATGTAATTTTGAATAATATTACGGGAAGTGAAGTTCAAACTAGGACCTTGCCAAACAGTGAAGAGAAAATACCACTAGACTAATTGCAAAATAAATTTGCATCCAGCTAATAAAATAATATAATCCTTTGTTATGTTCCATAAATTGGTAAAGATGGGTTGTAAATGACAAATGAACAATTGTTTCTGTTGATAGAATCAAGCAACATGAAGAATAAACAATGTCAATTACGAAAGAGGTTGAAAAAACTTACATCAACTTTCCATGTCTTGTTTTCCACCTTCACCTGCAGTAACCAGAATCATAACAGTAACTCAAAAACATGACCATGTACAAAATTGAATTGTTTTAAAGACAAGAGGTAAAAGAGAAAGATTGGGGAGACCTTGTCCGCGCTGGGTCCAAAAATCTGACGAATAAGGGCGATGATTAGGGTTTTCTTGCCGGAGCCGGGAGGCCCGTAGAACAGCAAATGGGGGCAGTCCCGCTCCGCAACCTGCACCAAAACCAAAACCTAATTAAGAGAAGCAATCCCTCATCAAACATATAACAAAATGCATCGAAAAGAAAGAAAATAAAACCCCAAATTTCATTTCCCCTCTACATCAAGTAAAACAATCAAGCAGATCAACACTGGACAAATCGCCCATCAACAACTAAGAAACACGACCACAATTCCTATTCCAAATGGAACAAATCCCAGAACCCTTCAAAATTGAATTAACCATCATCACTCATTCACCATCACCTGTTCCTACTCCCACTGCCTCTCGTAATTCCTCATACTTCCAAAATTTCTAAGAGCAATTCATATATCACTACAAAAGAGAGCAGAGATGACGATACCAGATCGGCGACCAACAAGATGAGTCGCAGATCGGAGAATGAGATCTGAAGAAGACCGCAACGAAATCGAGGGGAAAACCCAAAGCTTACGAAGTTGTGTTGCCGGGTTTCTCTCGCCTCACCTCTCATTCGATCTCATTTTGTGCCTCTAAACCCTCACTTTCATCTCCTTATTTCCCCTCGTTTTTGCGTCCTTCTACCACGAAATTGACTACCCTGCCCCTCAGTCACTTTTTCGATTTTTTATCCGGCTTGACGGTCGGCGTGAACGGTGACGGTCGGCTCGATTACTCCCGGTGTATTCCAGCCTACACCTGACCAAACCATGTCCTCTCCCTCTCCCAGTCGTCGTCGCTGCCAAGCTTGTCACCACAAGCCTCAACCTCTCCCGCCGTTGCTGAGCACCACAAGCCATGCCGCTCCAATCCCAAAACAACCCGTCACCGCCATGCAGAAACCCACGCCGCCGAGCCCCGAAAATCTCGCCTCAGATCCACCAAATCGTCCAGCCCACTGCTAGAAAATCTCACCTCAGATCCACTAGTCTAAGAGGGGTCAGCAGAGAGAGGGGAGCTTGAGGATGGGATTATTGCTCAGAGGCAAAGGGAGAGAGGACAGCAGTTGATCGGAGAAAAACAACTCCGATTTAGTTCTTCCTTTCACTCTCGCAAAACCCTCACCCTCAAAACCCTCACCCTCAAACCCAAATCTCAGATGGCCTCACCTCAAGTCTCAACCGCCGGACATAGCTGAAGACCTCAACGGCGTCCTCTGCTCCGCCTAGAAACTGGACGAACCAAAGCAGGGTACAATGGTGGCTCCAATGGTGGAAAACTCTTAAGCATCTTCTGGAATCAAAGCAGGGTACAATATTGATGATTGATGCAGAGTTGCAGACCCTTTCTCTTCCCTTTTCTCCCCTCACTCGCCTACTAAACGTCCTTCAAACGCCAACTAACGGCCTTAATAAAAAATTGATCCACGCGTCAATTTGGACGGTGGAGATTCCGGGTGCATATGTACACGGGTGCGCTGAATAATTTTCCTTCAATCACCACTGAATGGAGCTGCATATCGTTTGCCAACATAAGACCATCTTGAATAGCCATCAGTTCAGAGTGTAAAGCTTAAGTGATAAAGTCATACCTAGTTGCAAATCCGACTTCAAACCGACCAAGGGAGTCTCTAAGGACACCTCCAGTGCCACCCAAAGGAATGTTGGGGAGCTAGGCACCATTTGTCTTCAGTTTTAAATCATTTCCAACTAGAGCAACCCAATACTTAACTGTCTTCTGCTTTGGAGATTATGGAGAGGCATCTCGTTGATTAGCTGAGATATAACTCTCATACCAACCCATTGAATTAGCAACTAAACTCTAGACTGAGTGAGCTTTATTTCTCCAAAAAATATTGTTCCGATTAAGACACAAACTCCAAAGAACAACTAACAGCTTATCAAAAAGATGAGAAGTCAGTACCTGAGACTTATCCAAAAACAGTATTTCCAGGGAATCGATGCAACACCAAACGAGAATAGAGGGGCTGAGAAAACTTCCTTAGCTATTGTACAGTCACGAAATAAATGCTCCCAAGTCTCTACTCTTGTATTGCACACACAACAAGTAACTGGACCATCATAGCCTTTGGTAGTTAATGTTGTACGAATAGGAAGCTGATTGTGAGCAATTCTCCATCCGAAAATAGCTATCTTACTTGGAACCTTAGTTGACCAGAGAGCTCACCAAATACTAGAATAAGGATCACCATTAGACGAATATGCCATAATATCACCTAGAAGTAATTCATTGGCGATAGAATATGCTGACTTGACAGAGAAGAAACCATGCTTATTCAACTTCCAAACAACACGGTCAGCTCCAAATCTTCTACTCAAGGGGATAGCTAGAATCTGTGCAACAACATGTGGATCGAAGATAGTATGCAAAGCATGTAAATCCCAGCAACCATTCTCCACATGATTAAATTAGATACCAACTCAAAAACTAAGTCATTGGGTTTCGAAATAGAGTGAGAAAGCACATTAGGAATCCATTCATCTTCCCAACAAATTTTAACTGAAGACCAAGTACCTATTCTCCTTTGTAAACCGGCTTGCAAGACTGATCTTGCATTCATGCTATTCCTCCACGAAAATGAGGGTCGATCACTCATATCAACAGTAAGGAAAAAATTGTATGGATAATACACAACTTTAAATACCTGTGCCACCAAACAATTCGATCTTTGTAAAATACGCCAACCTTGCTTAGCCAACATAGCAAGATTATGAGCATACAGAGACTTAAAACCCATTCCACCAGACTGTTTAGGTGCACACATTCTCTCCCAAGAACGCCAATGAATTTTCCTTTTATCTTCAGTGATACCCCAAAAAAATTGGCAGCACAATTGTTGCAAGTCATCACACAAGGATTTCGGGCGAAGGTAACAATTCATAACATAATTAGGAAGGGTTTGCACTACAACCTTAATAAGGAGCTCTTTACCTCCTGCACTGAGAAAATTAGTCCTCCATCTAATCAATTTCTTTGAAAGCTTTTCCTTCAGATACGCAAAGATGGCAGATTTATTATGTCCTACATGAATAGATAGACCGAGGTACAAGCCATGCTCTTTGATGCACTGCACTCCAAGAGCATAAGCTAATTTGTTTTGAACAATAGGATGAACATTGCCGCTAAAAACTACACTGGATTTTTGGAGATTGATTTGCTGACCCGAAGCCCTAGCATAGGTAGCTAGAATATTCTTCATTGCCTGACATTCCTGCATAGTGGCTTCACCAAATAAAAAGCAATCATCAGCAAATAACAAGTGATACAGGTTAGGGGCTGTGGGAGATAACTGTAAACCTTGTAATGAGCCATTCTGAATAGAAGCCGAAATCAAGGAAGATAATCCTTTAGCACATAGAATAAATAAGTAGGGAGACAGAGGGTCTCCTTGTCGAATACCACGAGTAGGAAGAACAAAGCCAGTGGGATTGCCATTAATAAGCACTACATAACTAACTGATTTCATTGTAGCCAAAATTGTATTAACCCATGTTCGGCTAGAGCCAAATTTCAGTAGAATTGCCTCCAAATAAGGCCACTCTAACTGATCATAAGCTTTAGAGATATCGAGCTTGAGTGAGAAAAAACCCATAGCTTGGCACTGAAGCATTTTCATGAAGTGCGTGTTATCTGAGATTAATCTACCTGGGACAAAAGCACTCTGGAGGGGAGATATAATATGGGGAAGACATTTCTTCAACCTGTTGGTTAACACCTTTGATGCAATCTTATATATCACATTGTAGAGAGCAATAGGACGCAAGTCAACTGCTGTTTGTGGTTCAGGAATTTTAGGGATGAGAGTGAGATGGGTGAAATTGGATTCATGACACTTGTCCCGTGCTCAAGACCTCCCTTACTGCTATGCAGACATCATAACCAACAATGTGCCAGAATTTCTGAAAAAAAACAAAGAAACATACCATCAGGGCATGGAGACTTCGATGGGTGCATTTGAAAGAGAGCCTTCCGAATCTCCTCATTAGAGTACTCTGCAAGAAGGTCCTCATTCATAAAACTAGTAACACAAGGCTGGATAGCTATGTTGCACCGATACTCCACACCTATGGAGTGTCGGAGTGTCCGACACTCCCGACACACCGATACCGATACGATACACCAAAATATATGTCCGATACGTCACGTGGCATGTCCAAAAACGTTAACTTTTTGGACACGTTGACCGACACACCACATCAGCCTGAGACATGCCACGTCAGCATCTGGCACACCACGTCAACGTGTATTGACCGGAAAAAAAACAGTCTAAAACCTAATCGAAGAGGAAGCCGCTTCCACTTTAACAAAGCCGCATAGAAGAGGAACGACGTCGCCGTTCTCTGTCACTGCATCATTTTATCTATCAAGGATAAATGATGATGCCAATGCATGCATGCATGCCTTGCTCTTCAGTATTTTGAATACCTCAGTCCTAATCGAAGAGGAAGCCGCTTCCGCTTTAACAAAGCCGCATAGAAGAGGAATGACGAAAAAGGAAGCCGAGGAACGATGTTGCCGTTCTCTGTCACTGCATCATTTTATCTATCAAGGATAAAGGACCGGATGATGTCAATGCATGCGTGCCTTGCTCTTCTGTATTTTGAATACCTCAGTTATGGGGTTTTAGGCAGTTGGTGTTGTTATGGGGTTAGGAAAGTCGGACTTTCATTCAGTTTGATGAATGTGTTGAATTGGATAAAACTATTTGGTAATCATCATTTAGATTAAATATCGACTCTCTTTTATGTTATTTGTTACAGTTATGCAATTGCTTAAATTTAAAACATTATTTAAGCAATGTGATGAATTTATTCATATTTGAGCATTTTTTTTTTATTAATTAGAAATATATAAATAAGTTATTATGTTTGTCGTGTCCAAGTCGTGTCGAAAATACAGTTTTTGAGGTTTGCTGTGTCGCCGTGTCGGTACGTATCGTGTCGCCGTATCCTTGTCCGTGTCCGTGCAACATAGCTGGATAGTATCCAACACTGTGTTTAAAGCTTCATGATCAACACTACCAGCTTTAAAGATATTCTCATAATAACAAACCAAAATGCCCTCAACCTCTTTAGGATCAGAGGTCCAATTACCTGCCTCATTAACAAGCCCCTTAACTCTGTTCTGCATTTCTTATTCGAGGCACGTCGATGAAAGAACTTTGAATTTTTGTCACTTTCTTGTAACCACTGTACTCTAGATCTCTGTCACCAATAGGTCTCGTTAAGCACCAACAACTCGTTATGTCGGTGTTGTAAAGCACACTATTCATCAAACTGATTTGGGGCAAAAGGTTGACGCATTAAGTGATCCAGTTTGCTCGTAATAAGATGCAATTCCATATGTCACTATTGAGAAACACCAAAATGCTACTTTAGAAGATGGACTCCAGCATGTTTGATTTTTCAACCAACCTACTGCATATGTTCACCAGTTGTTGGCACCATCCAACCTTGTTCTACGATTGAGCTAATATCAAGGTGTTGTAACCACATCTCCTCAAATCGATACTGCTTTGGATTCTTAGTAACATTAATCGGTTCAGGATTAACCTCCACAAGAAGAGGACAATGATCTGATTAATTGGGAGGAAGGGTGATAACCTTAGAATAAGGGAATAGATTGCGCCAACGACTGTTCCGGCAAGCCCTATCCAATCGCTCTTTAGTAAAGCGATCAGAATCTACCAGGGCTTGACGAACCCCACAAACCCCAGTCCAGAAGATCACAATCTACCAGGGCTTGACGAAATCTATTCATCGATGTTGCACCTCTAGGGGGGCCTCCAGACTTGTCAGCTAAGCATAATACTTCATTGTAGTCTCTTGCAACAATCCACGCCATATCTACTTCCCCAAACGACGAAGCATGTCCCAGGTATCAGTTTGATCTGCTGTTGAGGCATACCCATATAATCTAGTAAATCGAAACACATCAATTGATCCCGGAGTGCCAACCTTAACATCAATGAAGTTTGTTCACTTTGTTGAAAAGTGACAAAGTCTAACTGGGGTATCGTTGCGTCAAAAGAGGCCAAAAAGAGGCGAAGACCACGACAACCTTCTGCAACGGGGGAGCAGATGACACCATCGAACCTTATCGATCTCCGAACATCCGATAAGAGGGTAGGATTGGCTAGGGTTTCTGAGAGAAAGATGATACTAGGTCTGTGTAATCGAACCAAACCAATCAAGGCATCTTGGGTTTCAATATTATTGAGACCCTTACAATTCCAAACCAGAATTTTGAAAGGCTGCAACAGACTAGATTGCGACGAGGAGATCGTCAGTGAGATCCGATGAAAAATTCGGCTATAGGGTGGCGGCGAGAGGGGTTCTCTCTTTTGCAGTTCAGTATTTGTTGTAGTATAGAAGTGTGTCCCTATTACGTGGAAGCATGTTGTCAATAGGTACAACGTTGTTGCTCACTAGGCATAAGTATGGTTGCACTTGCAGGATATGTTGTGCAAGGACAAAGGGCCTCCATGACTCTACTGATGCAGTTGAGGACCACACACACACACTTGCAACGGTAGAAAGTGAGAAACTTCACTCTCTTCAGTCAACACTCACTCACTGCCCCAATTCGACTGAGTGACTACCTTTTGGTCTGCCATTACTGTACCTTGTCTCCTCCACCATGACCCTCTTATCCTTCACCCCCTCTCGCCACCTCAACCCCACCACCACTTGCTTCTCTATCCTACGCCCTCCCCCCCTCATCAACCCACTTTCCTCCTCCCTCTTCTTCTCCTCCCCCACCTCTTCCCCTCCAACACTTCCCATCTACCGCCTCCCACGCCCCTCCCTCCCCCTCCTCTCCCCTCCACGCGCCGCCTCTTCTTCCGCCGTCGATTTCCTCTTGCATGATGCTTCCGCCACCGCCCTCGTTCTCGCCGGCGCCTACACTCTCGTCCTCTGCTTCGATTATCTCACCAAGCGAAACGTCCTCCAACAGGTCTCTTTGCTTCAATTCTTCGTCTATGTTTTTGTGTTGATTTTGATCACAATTGTACCCTTTTAATTTTTAATCTTTGATTGATTCCCATTTTTGTCATATATAAGGAAATCACAATAAGCTTTATTATATGAACAACTCAAAATCAAAAGGGTGTAGTAGTTTGAACTTTGTAGTGTTGCTTCAATTCTCGTTTACTAACTTGGCTTATAATTTATGCCAGAGTCTGAGCAGAAAATTGGTCCACATATCATCTGGGTTGCTCTTCGTGCTTTCCTGGCCAATTTTCAGGTACCCTTTTCAGAAAATTTTCGCCAGTTGCTCTGAACACGAGTTTGCTTGATTAGTAGCTGAGCTCATCGTTTTGATCCTAGAATAGCACATCAACAGAAGCTCGCTACTTTGCCACTGTGGTTCCTCTCTTTAATGGCTTGAGGCTTCTTCTTAGCGGCCTCTCCTTGGTGCCCAATGAAGGATTAGTCAAATCGGTCACTCGTGAAGGAAACCCAAAGTAAAGCTATTTAGTTCAATACCTTATAATGCAACAAGCTTAGCTATGTCAATTTCTCTAAAACCATAATGTGCTTTAACTTGAGTATTGTACAATTGCAGGGAATTGCTTAGGGGACCCTTGTATTATGTTCTGATACTGATTGTATGCGCTCTAGTGTTTTGGCGTGAGTCTCCGGTTGGAGTGATCTCCTTAGCAATGATGTGTGGGGGTGATGGTAACTAGTCTCTACTTTCTTCAGCCTAACTCATCTGTTTCTTGCTCCCTATATTAGTGCATTACCATAAATCTTTAAACTTTTTGGTTCATAGGTGTTGCTGATATCATGGGTAGAAGATTTGGGTCCATAAAGATCCCCTATAATCAAAAGAAGAGTTGGGCTGGGAGCATTTCCATGTTCGTCTTTGGGTCCTTGGTTTCCCTTGCGATGCTCTACTATTACTCGTGTTTAGGATATTTCAATTTGGATTGGGCGAAGACGGTACAAAAGGTTGTATTCGTTTCTTTGGTGGCTACAGCAGTAGAATCCATTCCAATTACAGAGGTAGTGGATGACAATATATCTGTTCCGTTAGCAAGTATGGCAGCCGCATATTTAAGTTTCTCTTTGTAGCTCCTCATGCTCCAAAATTTATCCCCAACTCCTTTTATTATATTTTGAGTTTCATGATCAGTTCAGCCCTCGTTTTAATTAGCTTGTTGTCATTATTTTGACATATGAGAATCGTTGGTTCTTGTTGTCTTTTTGGTTGAGAGAGAATTGTTGGTTCAGCTGATGAGACTTTGCCCATCTATGACCATGCTTTCATCAATCATGCCATTCGTAATGTTCATGATTCTTTATTGATGTTTTGAGAAGTGAAATGCTAGTTCTAAAAGGTGTTTCTCTTTCAATACTCTGCATGAAATATGACTAGGAAGACTTGTTTGATGATTACTACCAAGTCGATTTTGTCAGCATTCTCTTACATCATTAATCTTTCTAGCACCTAGCTTCCAGGAAAAAGAAAAAAACATTCAACCGTGCAGTGCTCCAAATTCCTCAACTTCACAACTGCAACTTTCTTGTATTTAGCATTAGCTTCTTCTGATAACTACTAGGTAGCTTCGTCTGAATGTGTCGAAACCGGGGGAAAGCAAGCACAAGTCATATGACATAGAAAGGACTGGACCTGGTTGTTTTATTACCAGATTAGTTGAATGCAAATTAATCTGCTTGATTTAGCTTGTAATCCTAGTAGTTCAAATTAGATTGTGATCAGGAATTAGTAGCTAAGGAGATCAGTTGGTACATTTTTTTTCCTCCCGGTTTTTATCTACCTTGAAATAAATTCTAGGGCTGGCTCGGCACGGGAACCAACCCAAAATGCCAAAACCGCCAACCATACCGACTCACAGCGGTAGGCGAATTCTGATACCATTACCGGCCAAAAAAGTTGATATCCTGAAAGTTCGGTATACCGAACTTTCGGTCAGTATCGCTATGGCTGGGCCTCCAACCGAAGTCCTAATGGGCCTCCGAATCTGCAACATTTTGTGTTGTATAGACAAGCCCATCCTTTAAAAAAAAAAGAAGAAGAAGAAGAAGAAGATTCAATCATCAACTATCTCAACAGAAGCGACATCAGTAGAACTGTAGAAGCATGCAACATCGATCATCAATCCAATTTGACAACATAAATAAACAAATCAACAAGAAAAGAGTAGAGATGAGTTGATAACAGACCTTGCCTAGCTTGCCTAACATTGGGACTTGGGAGTTTGTCGGCCCATGCCATCTTATATTCTTCTTGCGAAATGATTTGGGAATTTAAGGATTTGCGAAAGACTAAGAGAGTAGAGATGAGTAGATGATTAGAGAGAGTACAGATGAGTAGGGATTTGCGAATTGAATTTGGGATTAAAAGTTCTTCACTTGAGAGAGAGACAGTTTTCTGAGTTTGGGAGTGTGAGAGACGAAGAGAGAATGAGAGTGAGAGATTGTGGTCTACATTTGGGATCGGGGTCAGGTTTTAACGGTGAAGATTCAATCTTCTTTCAAATCAAGGGCTGAGAATATTAAATTTAAGTAATAAATAAATAAATAAATATTATATTTAATTAGCGGTATGGTACGGTATTACCATGGTATACGAAAACTAATACCACAACCGTACCGCGTGCAATCTTTCGGCTCGGTATACCGTACCGACATCTTGGCTATCGACACTGTCGGCTACCGATTCCGACGGTTTGGGACGGACGGCGGTTGGCTGGTTTGGATCGGTAAAAAATGCCAGCCCTAATAAATTCCTTCATATTTAAAGTAATTACCAACTATTGCCACGGAGGGAGCTAACTTTTTTTTTTTTTTTTTTTTTGTTGGTCAAGGCGAGGGAGCAACCTTACGGCATGTAAATCGCTGCTGAAGATCCGAGTTGGTTGATGAGATGGATCCTTTGGGAAGAGAAGGTGCAAAGGATTTGCTGGGACTTAATAGAGGTATAAGGATTCTCATTTCTGATCTACTGTAAAGATAGATGAACTATAACAATTGAACATTTCCTCAAAGCGAATCATGTTTGTATATATTATAGCAACAAGCATTGTTGAGCTGTAGTATATAGGTAGATATACATGTAAATACAATTTTGTCAAATACTCATATATACAATTTAGAATTTTATTGATCATGGTAATCTAGAAATGTTTCTCATTTTTCTTAGGAAACGAAAATTAGAAAGAATTGTCAAACATCGAAGCATCAGAAACACTAGGACTGTAAGGTAGTTTGTTTACCTATATTTTCTGCTTCAGTGAATAATAGCACTACTCCTCCTTTTAGAAGAAAGTAGAAACAGTATTTTATTCAGATATTTGTAATTTGGTAATATTAGAAAGGAATCTGGCACACAATGCTACTGTTTTTCACTTTTTCCACGCATAGTTCTTCAGTTTCCCAGCACAGGTTTAGAATAGTACTTTCTTAATTGTAGCATAGATGATACAATTATCTGCAAACAAGAATGGCTATACAAGCCAAGTGTGAGAGTCAACTACCAAATTCCCTGGCCAAATGCTTAACTCTCAAGTCGGGGCAAACAATCCTCGAGAGAACTGTCGCAGAAAGTAACTCGAGGCCAGTTGCCATTATCAATAAGGTCTTTCCTTCAAGCTTCAACTCATATATCAGCAATTGAACCCACTTGCCAGCATTCAAGCAATACTACAACAACAAGAACAAGGGATTACCCCAACAAGCCACAACTTAGGGTTGGACAAATGAATCTTGGTCCCTCAAAGCAATAGTACACCCCGAAACTCACAACCACATTAGTTTCAGAAATGCATTGTGGTTAGCCAACTTACAAGTCTCTTGCTGACTTCCTGTGAACAAGGAACATTCAATGGAGCAGATTTTTGCTTCTTCCAGCACAGTAACCTATCGTTAGCAACATGGCCTCTGCTGTGATTGATCCTGTCGTTCACAACATGGTGCATGGTATCCTTTAATAGACTTCTTGCATTCTCAAAGTCTCAAGATTTCAGAACCATGACTTCAGACCAAGGAATAGGACCGCATGCAATGTAAAAAAAATATGCTGAAATAGACTACTCTGAAGTGTTTACTACTTGTTTTTCCTTTCAAAAATTTTAGACCTGTAATATCTGAAAAGAAAGATCATGCTATACAGTTGTGCATCCACAATGACATTGGCAAATGGCAAAGACCACCAACCATCAAGAATTGTAACCATTTCGCATGCTTCCCAACCTTTTTGGAGTTGTTACATGAATCCTGATCCAAGAAAAAGCATGGTATTACTCTGAAAATTACAACAGCAATTTCAGAACTGCTGAAAGGGTTAATCAAGTTACATACCAATTAGGTCAATATGCTGTAAACTTGGATACATCAATGGAGCGGCATTTGCTTCTTCCCACACAAACGGTACACTCATCCGCATCTCCAGCAACATGACAGTCATTCACAACATCCTGAGGCTGCAGCCGAAGGCCTCAACAACTTAAAATCAAAACACATATAGATACAGTCAACAATATTCACATTGAAGTTGAACATGCTAAAATTCATATATTAAGAACAAGGTCCTTTCTATCTATATATTTCTAAGGTTCATCAAGCTACGCACTATGAAAAGCTTTTGAAACATCTGCACAACAATGTCCCATTTTTAGGAAAAAGAAAAAATTAAAAGAAATGGATGAAGGCCGGGATGCTCGCAGCTTCATCTGTTAAAGATGGAATATCTTGTAAAATGGCACGCAGCCGATTCATATTAACCATTTACCTTTTATCAATCTATATATGGCAATGAAAGCAACATTCAACTGCACCCGGCCATGTACCTTGTCCCAATGTCTCCAGGTAATTAGAGGAAGATGCATGATTGGCTCCTTATGAGTTAAATGCATCTTGAATTGATGGTTCTACCAACTCCTAATCATGCAAAATTTATAGACTGAGAATTCTACAAACATAAAAAGTTCAAGAAATCCATTATGCACAGCACAATGTTTACAAAGGAGAGTGGCTAACTGACTATTTGCAATAATATGCGAGTGTGATAGATGTGCTTTATTAATTCTACAATCTGAGCAGGCTCAACTATGTGGTACCAGTTCTATCGCTTAACATGGGGACAAAGTAACAAACTCACTGCAGATTCAATTACTCCAAAATCAAAACAATTGTTTGAAATTTCGTAGCGACTAATAATAAGTGATTTTGAACGGTTAAATGTAGCCGATAATAGCAATAGCTTACATAGCATCATTAGCATGAGAATTGATTCCTCACAGCGGGAACCATATAGTCTACGATGATGACACCATTTGTTCAAATCCTCCATTCAAAAATATACAGATTTGGGCTGGAACTATTTTTGGACTAAAACACTTGGTTGGAACCAGACAAAACAGAAGCTTTAGATTTGAATAAGACCTGCAGTACCATTACTTTTGAGTTCGTCAGAGACAGATTGATTCTGCTTCCCCAAAATTCGTTAGGAAAAAAAAATAACATATTTATGGTGGAACTCGTAGCAGAGGATCAGCACTCAGAGTTTTCAAAATCCCAAACGACACCTTAACACAATGCAATAACTGTCACTCCCGCGCGCCTTCCTCTTTATCTCCAAACCCTGTCAGTCACTTGTATAAACACCCACTGAACCCTTGTTCAGTTTCAGATAGATTCTCAGGCACCGAAGTTGAATTTGCCAACTTTGGTGCTTGGGAACCGTATCGTTTAACTTTGCTTAAATACAATGGAGGCCAGGAGCATGACAGATTCTCCATGGGCTGTTGTGGCTTACCATGACCCTTATGATCACGAAGTCCCCGACGTTCTAAGTTTTGTGAATGATTCTCCTGATCCAACTCTCGACGCATTGTTCGACGGTGGAGTAGTTCCTTCTTCCCCTCATGAATATCCAATTCCTCAGTTTGATAATGGAATCCAAGATTTTCCCATGTCACCAATGTGGGATTTGGGAAACAATTATAATGGGGTAGGGAATTATGCTATACCCGCGGATCACCCTTCACAGTGTTTCGAAGGAGGAGGAGGAGGAGAATCTGGTGTTGATCAGAATCCAGGTTTAGCGATTGAGAATAATGTGATGCAACCTCCGGTTGGGGCTCCACCACCAATCAACTTCAGTTGCTTCGGTTGCCAAGTTCTAAGGGAAATCGTTCACTTCAACTGTAATTCTCAGTCTCTTGACTAATTATTTGGTATACATAAATGTTGACATGCTTGTTACTTGTATTGATTTTGCTTTGATATTTTGGTTTGGTAGGCGACTATATCATGACACTTGAAATTCATGGAAGACTCGGGGCCATCTGTCATGCGATTCAAGAAAGCCGCGCCAATTACTTGTATAACTCCAGCATTTCTAGCGAGCCTCACTATCAGAACATAGAGTAAGTTCAAGGATAATTGCATTTATATAGTAATTGCATGCATTTCAAGAATTCAGGTTTATTGAATTCTTCATATATGGCTCACTCGCTTACAAGTTTATTACATCAATAAATCAACAGCTTTTGTAATAAAGGCATCGAGGAAGTGAAGCAGTTTCTGACGCTGTACTGCCTAGAGCGGAAGGTAGAAGGCTACATTATGCAGCAAGATCCTCTGCAAGCATTTTATCAGACTCTCTGCGTTGGTATGGATGGAGAGTGAGATGACATTCTTAGTTATCCCGACAAATTCATTTCTGAGGAATTCAATGCCAGCGACGACTTCATTTCTCCTAATCCACAAAGGGCCGAAGAAATGGAACAATCTGCGGAGGAGGCGTCTCCGAAAGGGAATGGTCCTAGGCTTCCTAGGTATTCCCTTGCAGAACAGGTATCTTGTATGATATCTTTTTTTCTTTGTGTCATTAATTAGTTGTGCAGAACTCCCCACATTATAATGTGAAATCCATTGTTTTATGTACGTGACATGATATATACTTGGAATGGTGCAGAGGGAGAGAGCAGCAAAAATGAAATTAGACGATCTTCGTGCTTACTTCCGTCTCACCATTGAAGAGGCTTCTGAGCAATTGCGTTTTTGCCCAACTGTTGTCAAGAGGATCTGCCGCAAGTTTGGAGTAAGCAGGTGGCCTGCTAGAAAGGTTTGTGTTCCTAACACCCTATGTCAATTGTTCAGTTAGTAATTCTCTTATCATCAGGTATAAAAACCTAAAGAGTACAGGCTCGGATTCTTAACTTGTTCTTTTGGATCACATTTGCAGATCAAAAGCATTGAGAAACAAATATCAAGCTTGAGGCCACTTTTGTATTCATGTAGTGAGAGCACCAGGGTCCATGTCGCAGCTAAAATCAAAAGGTTTGAAAGAGAAGTGGCTCGATTTGTACCATATGTAGATTGATCATCCTACTATTCGAAAAACGAGTATATACTGAAGATAGTATATATTATATATGATGCAATTCAGTGAAGAATTAATCTGCTGGAAATCCAGCTTACCTTATAGTCTGCACATTCACGCACTTAGGAACTAAACATATATATTGATTATCAATTCCTGTCTAGCCTCCACCAAACTACTCTACTGAAGATCTCATAGGGATTGATATATTCCAAGAAAAAGCACACTACTATACTAAAGAATTCATAGGGATGGAGGCGTCTATCTATTGAGGATCCAATTTGACATCAGATAATTAACACAAAAGTAGAGTTGATCAAGAATAGAGAACTTATACTCTTTGGTGCACTTGATTCATGTATAACTTTTGGATCCAAAACCCTAATCCAATTAGCTCATCATGTTTTTTTTACTGTCTAAGGTTGTCACCATTCTTAGCAAATATCTCTTCTTTTCTTTCGTCTTCAAAACAAACAAACAAACAAGAAGAAACCCACCATTGTTATACATTGATTTCTACATGCAGTAACCAATATTTTCAAGACCTTCGCTCACATCATTTGTAAGATGCAGTGTCTCTCTTTACATGCTTTCTATCGGAAGTACGTACGTTGCTACATAGGTAGGCCTTCCCTCTATACAGGGCTTAACAAAATTCAAAGTGCTTTGTATAGAAAAGTTGGGTAGGCAACTAGGCATTGATCAAGGCACTTTATTTGACTTGAAATTGTTGTAACTTAATTTTTGGTGCATGGATTTATATGAAATAGGTTTGACACTTGACTGTCTGTTCAACCTTGTCACTTGGATAGGTGCATTCTTTACCTCAGGTTTCAGTCAGACTTGGTTACCCTTGCTCTAAGACTGAGTGAGTTTTGTTACCTGTTTCATTATGTCAGGGATGTAGTTAGATCTTTTATCAAATAAACTGCACATTGATTATAGTAAGAAGCTCCATGTTGGAAGGGTTTGGAGCTTGTAGCCTTTCTGAGAGCACTGTTTTGTTGGTTCTTTCTGGCTTTCTGCTATGTCTCCCTAACAGTACTTCTCAGAACCTCACTCATTAAACCTGCCTATGATGTCTTGATTTTTGACCACTCAAGTACTTAACAAATTAACATATAGAACATGAGAAATAGAGCCACCCTTCGGCTTGTATTACTGCTTAATTTGTCGTGTTCGTAATCGAGGGTCTCATTTATTATAAGATGATACAAACTTAATATGACAAAGGGTGCATCTCATACTACTCGTTGATTCACTGAAAATAAGTAATCTACAAGAGGCTGAAATTTATTGATTGCTTACAAATACCAGTTGCAGTTCTGTGATCCATTTACTCCATTCTACTAGTTAAGAGCATAATATTTACTGCATTGTTGGGAGCATAAAGCTGCACAACCTTCCACTTCTCCTGCAAGTTGGCAAATATAGGCAAATTAAGACTACTTTTAAGTTTTAACCATCACAAAATTATCAGGCAATAAGATCCAAATAAAACAAATGAAATCAAACAATATGCATGTCTAAATCGTGGGTTATATATGTTTCTCAAAATCACAGCATCTTTAAACAGCTGTTTGAACTTTGAATATGAGAGCTAATTAAATGGCCGGTAGAAGGACCGATGTACGTTTTCTATGAGCATCAAAACCGAAACCATTTTATCATCGGTACAGATGATCCGATACCCTATATATATCATGCATGGGTAGCTTTCTCTGGTGCCGTTTAGAATTCAAAATGGAGCCTGCTATATATTACTATGTTGCTATCTAGTTAAGGTAATGAATTCCTGATCAACAATTTGATTTGCATGTATAATATATATATATATGTACACACACACACACACACCAGAGTTGATTTTGTTGCACATGGAATTGCAACCAAGGCTGCAGTAGTCGAGAGGCTCCGGCTGCGACTTCTTGCATTTTTTCAAGCATTCTGCAGTACAGATTGGGCTGGTTTTGGAACCTGCACATTTGATTGAACATTTAATCATGCAGAAAGGTGACTGAGCTTGCACTTCAGTTACCAAAATCATAATCATGACCATAAGAACTTGCACAAATCTCCTGGAGCTATTTCCTTCCATTATTTTCGATGCCTTCTCTTTTCCTTTATATTTTGAGACACTCTTAAGAGACAATCCTTCTATAGGATAAACCATAGTCATGAAACAATGTTTCCACCTAAAAAGTTGCTCCATCTTTATACTTCATTACAATAGGATTTACCTGCTCTTTGTCATGAATGAATATCTGGTAGTGTATATAAAAGTTCATCCTTGAACTCAATAATGGATTTTATTCTAATCAAGTGCAGATTATCTTTCTGCCACAAAATGCAAGCAAATCAGATTTCATTTAATTAAATTCAGGATTTCGTTCATGAATGCATTTTCTTAAGGCCTATATATGTGAGGTTCATTCCTATTAATTTCATGCATATCAGCTGTCTCTTAATTTACTGCAGTGAGCTAATCATTTTACCAAAAATACTTGTAGAGACCATCTAACAAATTTCATTAATTGGTTTGTTGACAGACCATAACAAAAAACAAAAAATGCATTTGCAGCTAGATCAAATTTTTGTGGAATGGAAAGATGCATCCAATGCTTTGGGAAGGCGATATTTGTTAACCGCAAATGGTTAGGGTGACCCTAAGAATTGTCTGGTTAGAACAAAAACGTTTCTTCTGTAAGGGACTTTAAGGACATACTACTACGTATACAAGCACATGCAGTCAGTGGCGTAGCCACAATAGGGCCAAAGGGGTCAATTGACCCTTCTCAATTTTTTACCATGTTTCTTATTGGTTGAATTTTTTACATCTTATTATACATATTATCATAACACTACATATTTGACCCCTATGACACAAAGACAAAGATAGAAATATAAGCCAATCTATATTTATTTTCTTAAAACACTGGACTAAAAAATAATAGATGTCTTCTGCCAAACACTTACAAATCTACCTAAAAGGCTAAACCCTATCATGTATTTATTTTCTTTTCTTCATTTTTATTTTCAACTATCTTTTCCTTATTTTTCTGTCTTAATATTCTAAGACTACGTACATCGTCGTCGCATGTCAGCCTTCGTCTCTATTCCATTTCGGCATTTCCCATAATTTAGCATTAGCTAAAATTGTTACTACCCATGCGAAATAAATTAAGATTATAGGACTAAGTTATACATGGGTTCAAATCTACTATAAATCTCAAGCCCTGTTTTCTTTGTTGTTGAAATTTTTTCAAATTCCTTCCCAATAATAGCTCTAGAATGACTATTATGCCTAAGAAACCATTATCTAGAATTTTATGCGGTATATGAAAAGTTATCTAAAATTTGACCCTCTTGTAAAAATTTTCTAGCTACGCCACTGCATGCAGTCAACGGATTATGCTAAAAACAAGCTAGAGATGTTCTACTAAAAGAAAAGTACGTAGCTAGAGGCAATCTTCATGAAAGAAGAAAGTGAACATGAATGGAATTTATGGTTGGTGTCTCATGTAGTTAAGTACTCCTTTGGCGGGCGTACCTTAAATTTCAGCAATTAAAATGCAGGGAATATTCAAATTGACTACTTAAGGCAAATAGTTTCTGAAGGCAAACTTGCCTGAGTACTGCGGAGAACACTACCATCTACATGCCAATTTTGTCCAGAAACAAATGCAATGTCAATGTCTTGTGATAACAACGAGAAGATCATTCAAATATGAAGTAGTTGGATCTGACATCCATATATAGCAAGGTTCATAGCTGAAAGAACTCAACTGTATGTTGTCTGTTTATTTTGAAGTAAGATTGCTACGTACAGAACCAGTTAAAAGATGCCTCAGTCAAAGAAGTTATGTAAAGCTCACAAACTTGTCTCCAACAGTCGGCCTATGTTTGTATACCAAGTACCGTATAAACCTTCAATTGTGATAAATTATTTCCTGAAAATTAACATAGATTATCTGATTATTTTCACTGTACTTGGGCTTAATGAATCATCAATAATGAAAATTTGTGCTTTATGCCCCTAAGGCTCATCTATTCTCAGCTTGCTGTTAGTGTTTCGATCAATGCTTAGTCACTTTCATCTAGTGAAGAGCCAATGAGAATCCACGTACCTTCAACTTGTTGTTTCAAATACTGATGATCTCAACTATTATGGATTCAGGAGTCCCATCCTTGAGTCATAAGATCTTGGACTTCCAAATCATCATGCAAGGAGTTTATTGTATGAGTTCATTTTTGTCATTCAATAGTAATTTCGATATATACTTCATTGGTAGTACCAAATTACACATCATGGAAATTGTCAGTGAGGATGGAACTTGCACTTCAGTGACTTCAGGATGGAACCTAATCGCGTAGATGCCTTTTATTCCACCAACTTTTGCTTCTCATGCTTCGAGGTCCATAGAATCTTAAGCAGAAGCATTCATTTGGAAGATAAATGGTTACGTTACCGATCAAAACCAAACGCAACCCTGTAAGCAGAAATGAAAGTACCATGTCAATGACGGATATATATGCCGATTAAATCACGCGCTTCTGCAAAGAAATTTCTCATCAGAAGCTAAGAGCAACAAATTAAGACCGGCTTGTTATATGAAGGTGTTATGTATATCAATCAGTTACTAGTCTTAACCCCTAAATATCTGTAACCCATAACAATGAAAAGATAGAAGACACTTACTAGTATGATCCTTTCACGTGTCCAATATATGGCACAAACTCTCTCAAGAGCATAGTTCAGTTTATGTTGTAGACTGTACTTGAGACAATGACAGTTGTTTACAAACTTAGCAAAGCAGGATCATCACACAAAGCTTTCACTAAAATCATGACACAACATTATACCACAATGGTATAGCATGCCTCATAAAATATAAGATACAACATAATCTTTTCAATTCAAGAAGTTTACCCAAATGTGGTTGCATACTGTTTCTGTACAATCCCGGATGGGTTCGCAGAAACTGATAATGTGCCTGATGGATGGTTGGCTATCCTCCCGCTGACCTGCAACAACAAGGGTGATCGGGGGCTTTCGGTCTTTCTTTCTCCGAAGATTAAGTCAGTCTCAGTTGGTTGAATGTAATTACTAGGGGTAGTTATTATACCTGACAAGCTGGTGATTGGGCCATATTTATGGCCCAAAGTGGATTCTTTTCACCTGAAAACCGACGTGGGACAACTGTCTTTGCTGCTATTTCACATCCAGCTCCCTTATGCCTTCTGAATCCACTCCCAGCCCAATACTGCCACCAAGGTCGGGCCCGGCCCACCCTACTTATTGGTGGATACTTCGGGACGACCTCAGTTGTGATGAAATGTCTGCTGGTTTACGGGCTTAAGAGATTGTTTTATGCACAACCGACTACACATACCATATGTAACTATCCCCATCTTCAGAAGTTGCATGTAATTACTATGGGAAGCCCAGGATGACCACTTACAGCTGTTACATTACGCAAATGACCTTGTAGAGTTTGCACATCACTTTTAGTTTCATATACCGGTTTGCTTTGTGATCAAATTCATCAAAGAAGAATCAGCTTAATTAGGGGTTGCAACTTAGTAGAACGAATATATACTGTGTTTAGCCAATTCGAAGGCTCATGGTAATTAAAGAAAAGAATATAAATTAGGGAGTCACGAAACGTACCTTAATTAAGTCATCGATCAGAACCACTTAATAGGTACGTCTTATTACTGCGAATGAATTAAGAACAATTCACTCCTTTTGAGTGGCCTTCTAAGGTAAGACTAGGGATACGTAGAGGATCCAATGTTCCATATCTAAAAATCAGACCTTGTAAAACTGTAAGTGACGGGTAAAGAGGTAGCTAGTGATGACACCATTCACCAGAGATGTAGTATCTTGCAATTCCAAAACCTCAATGGTGCCATATCAAGAGAGGCACTAGGAAAACTATTTGGTGTTTCTCGGAGTGAAAGCCATCAAATGTCTAAACTGCTAGGGTATTGCCATCATATTAAATAGAAATAAAACCAACACTGAACTGTGTTGTTATCAAAAAAAAAAAAAAAAAAACGCTAAACTGTGTTCATTATTCTCTCCAAATCGACCCCAACTACGTACCATTCAGACACCCATCTTTAACTTTAAGAAAAAGAACAGACAGATACAAAACATATATACAATATTCTCTTCAGGAATCAATACCAAACGTATGGAATATAAACCTGAACCAATAAAGTACCTGCCCGCCTTCTAACTGCAGGCGTGTTGGGAGCATATATACTAAAAACTCATAGAGTTGATCAATATAGAAAGCAATAGCTTTGTTCTCTATCAAACTTCTTTTAATTGCTTTGTTGTTATTCCTGTTAATTTCTTGTGAGTTCGAGTGTGAGCGTTTGTTGATTAGCTTGTAAAAGCTACATCATCCAAAAACATACAATATTGATATTAGTGTTAGCGAAAGTATACAACATGGCATGGCTTCCAAGACTTGTAGTGCTGAAATCCTCCTCGAACCACAAATGCCTGAGCTTAACAAAAGATATTCCACTCGTACCAGCAGGGTTCATGAGTTGCAATACAGAACAAGTTGTGAATCCAAAGGCCAAGTTTGAAGTGGAGAGGGCTAGTACTGGGACTGGATTGGTGCATATAAGATGCTGCTACAACAACAAGTACTGGGTGACATGCCAGACCTCCAGGGATAACATATGGATCGTTGCGTCGGCAGACAAGCCAGAGGAAGACCAATCAAAAAGCTCATGCACCTTGTTCGAGCCTAGGTTTGCAGTAGGCGAATCACAGGTCCTATTTTTCCACGTCGAACGCCGGAGGTTCACATCCTTGTGGAAGCGTGAGGGTACAGTGGAGCTTGCTTTGCACCTAGGAGCAGGCAGCGGCGATGTTTTCCAAGTTGTTGACTGGGAAACGCTGGTGATACTTCCGCCACGGGTGGCCTTCAAATCCTTTGAAGATGGCAAATACCTCTGTTCCCGCTGGATCGAAAAACACCCATATCAGAGGTTCGAGTCCAATTTGGATGTTGGAGATCCACTGGTGGCCAAGGAGTTGTTTGTCACTGCTAATGGAAGCCTTCGTATAAAGGACGGGCACTATGCCAAATTCTGGAGGCGTAGCCCTAACTGGATATGGGCTGATGCATCAACCGAAAACATGTCCGACGACACTTTGTTTTGGCCTGTCAGAATCCAAGACAATGTCATTGCTCTTCGCAACTTGGGCAACAACAATTTCTGCGGTGGACTCACCACCGAGTACAAAACCAACTGTCTCAACGCCGCCTACCGTAATATCTGTAAAGAGTCAAAGCTGGTGGTGGAAGAGCTTGTTCTTTCGAGGAACATCTACAATATCAATTTCCGACTCTCCGACTCCAGGATCTACAACGAGCAGGTCATAGAAATGGACACAGCTGTCGCAGTTAACAACAGCCCAAACAGAGACTCCACTATCAGCCTCAGCTTTGCAGAGAAAGACTCTAGGACACGTAGCTGGAATAGCAGTGTTTCATTGAAGTTGGGTGTTAACACAACTCTCCAAGTCAACTCTATTCCTCTGATTCTTGACGGAAAGATCGAACTCTCCGTTGAGTCTACAACAGCATACCAGTGGGGACAAACTACCACAGTTGAACAGACCAGGGAGGCCAATTATGCTGTTGTCGTGCCACCATTATCTAAGATGAAGGTGAGTCTCATAGCTTCAAGGGCTTCCTGCGATGTGCCTTTCTCCTACACTCAGCGTGACATTCTCACTGACGGCCGAACCGTTACCAAAACCATGGATGATGGTCTTTTCACTGGGATTAATGCCTACAAATTCGATTACCAAAACCAGGCATCCTTTATTGGTGGCCAGGTTATTCCCTCTGTCTCAAGTCCATGGAGGCTCCCGCGTGCTGTGTACTTTTGGGTGTGTGTGGTTCTAGTGTTCAGTGTGCTATTGCGTTTACTGCACTTCATGTAATTCAGGTGTTCTCAATTCGTTTAACAACAAATAAAATTCAACCTCATCCGATCCATGTTGGCTTTGGCCTTAGGGTTTTAAAGCTGTCAGCCTTGGGGGCCTCATCCTTGAGGCAAACTCTAGTTCCTCGTTCTTAATTAACTTCCCCATGAACAAAATGACCAACTTCTAACACCCTTCTAATTAAGTACTTGTGAAAGACTTAAAGAAAGTCGTTGTTTAATCTTGGGAAAAAAAAAAAAAACATAAAAGACGATTACAAAATGATCGTAGTAGGTAATAGCTTCTTCCTTTTGTCAAGAAGGTACTAGACCTATACTAGCCCTTTAGTTTTTCCCCTTTTTTTTTCCCCCTCTTTTGATTTAAGGTTGAATGATCTATATGTTATCAAAATCATTTGACAACACTTCTAATCAAAGTAATTCACATGAAAGACTATAAAATTTAAATTAAATTAAAGAAGAAAAAAGTTCACGATCAGTTCTCTAATAGTCTTTCATATTATAACTGCGTGTCGGATTCACCATCCAAAAAACAAACTGCATGTTGGATTTTAACCTTCTGACTGCTTCAAGTATTACGCCAAGTTTGATTTGAACTACACGTACAACGTCAATAAATTAAGCATTTGATTGAATTGATTCCCAATTTCTTCCTCTGATTTCTTGTTTAATTATATCAAACAAATGGTCATTTTCCCTATCAAACTAGCTATGTATTCTAGCACTCGATCTCTTTCCAGTGGGCAAAACCATTTCATGTTTTACATGGGGCCGGGGCAATTAAGAAATGTGCTTGGAAGTTGGAACAATCAAATATTTTACGTATGCTAGCTGCCTCATATAGAGCCTTTCCTGGCCGTGTTATATATGGGACGATTTCTCTTCATGGATATACTCTTATTCTTTTAGGACGGCAAACTGGAATATATATGATGCTATATATTGCCTCCCTGGCTCAAATAGTAAGGTCAAGAAAATAAGAGTTTACCCAGTTAGACCTATCAATAAACGCTAGATCGAGGCCGACCGATCACTAGCTTTGGCAAATCATATCTGGGGTATCTCGTCGAGTTAGCTACCTTCGTTTTAGATATATCTGTGGTGGTCACTGATGGTTGCATGGCTTTAATTAGTGTTGCTTTGCTCGGGCTCCTGGGCCGTGTCATCGTATAGTTCCGATCGAATCGGTTCAACGTTCGAATCGTCAATCTCGCTAGGTGCTGGTGGTGATCCGACCGAATTGCGCGGATCCAGTTCACAAGTGGGTGGGGCTCAAGCCCAACCAAAAAAATTGGGGGAAAAAAAAAACCTAGGTATAGATATATTTTTTTTTGGGATGATATATCATATATGCCCAACCACCAAGTGACCAAGCCCAACCCACCCCACTAACTACCCAAGTCCACAATCATCACTCAATCCCTCATCCACCCAAAGGAGTCCTTCAACTAATCAACTTAAACACTTAAGTCTAAAAGTCTTCCCTGCTCTGATGCTCCTGCTCTTCCACTCCGCCTCCACTCAGTCACTCACCTATGACCTATCCGGCTATCCCTCTTTCCCTCCGCGGCTCCACCTCCACTCCCCTCCAGTCCTCCACGGCTCCACCATAATCCCCTTCTTCCCGGCCTCCTCCGGTCCTCCCAGATAGCGACGACTCGCCTCCGGCCCTCCGCCTCCACTCACCTATAAAAATTAGGCATAATCTCCTTCTATCTCCTTCTTATATAGAATCTGAAATGGTAAGTTTTGGTTGTAACTCCTACACTTTGCATGGTTGTACTGAAAAAAAAAAAAAAAATAATTTGCCTTCGGCCAAAGTTCAAGCCCACCCCTTCTTTAAATCATGGATCCGCCACTGCGACTGATGATACGTAGAAGACTAGAAATACATTGAAGTCGGAACGTAGCTAGCAAGCTACCTAGCTCATATTGCATGGTGTACATTTTCACATGCCAAAACTGATCATTCCTATGATCAAATGAACTGATATACTTGTGTCTAAAACAATAAGAACCAACAAGCTGCATTATCCATATGTATATATGTCTTAATTTGCATGTACTGCAACATTCTTACTTCTAGTTTGGTAGAAGCTAGCAACAACAAAACTCATTATTCTCTCCAGACTAATAAGGTCCTACGTACCATTAACATATCCAACTCTCCTAACTTTAAGAAAAAGAGCAGACACATACAAATGTATTTTTCCTTCATATAATTTTGGAAACAATTCCTGCATGTACATATGTAATGTCAACTTTGACATGTTTTATATCTATTCACTGTATATCACTTCACATATGTAATGTTGTACATCAAAATAAAGTTTGCTCACCCACTATATCCAAATTCTCACATTATTTGGTCTCTGATATCATGATTTGTATTAGTCTATGAAAAGAAAAAAGACGAAAGCAAAAGAAAACCATGGGATAATTGGTTAACCAGTAGCTACATATATATCCACATGCAAGTGTTATTGCCCCACCAAATTTGTTCCCCAGAGAGATATGTACCTATCATATTATCGCAAAGCTAGTTAGTTAGGTTTAAAAATATATATGGGTTGGGACAGTCCTTCTTGGCTGCGGACGTCCGCACCGAAGGTTTCGGTGCAGATTTCCATTTTTGCACCACTTTCTGATTGAATTTCCTCATCTCCATCGTCTAGTATCTAGATAATATTGCGTAGATCATCTCTGCAAAATTTCAACCAATTTAGTGATCGTTAAGGCTCTCAAACTCGAGTTTTTCTGGTATGAACACAACCGGACAGAATTCAGTCTGTCCATTTGTTTTTCAAGTTTGAGGGCCTTAACGATTACCAAATTAGCTGAAATTTTGCAGAGATGATCTACACAATATTATCTAGATACTAGACGGTGGAGATTAGAAAATTTGATCGAAAAGTGCGGACGTCCGCACCTGAGAATTCCTGTGAGTTGGGATATATATACTTTACACTAGGTCTGTAAAATGGGCAGGGGGTCGGCCCTAAGATTATCATTTCTAATTGTCATAGTAAGTTATCACGGATTAATTTGTTAATATGAGAAAAAAAAAAATCATCAATTCTATTAACAAAAAGGTTTGGTTTCACTTGTTAATTTGTTATGTTTAGTTGACACGACTGAAGCTCAAAACTGTGCTCAATAAATGAGTCAATGAACTGCAAATGAGGAAAACCGATCATGCTAGCTCGTTTGAAATATTGCACTTCGTAGATTTTCAAATACATGTGTTGATAAGTTTTGATAGAAAAAAAAAAAATGAAATTGAAAAGTACAAATGAAAGTCATGCATGCTCTCACAATAATCAAGTCCAACATTGGTCCGATACATAATTCATATCCTCATTTAGAAGACATCTAGAAAGCTACCAAAGAAAAGGTCGAAAAGAAAAAAATAAGGCAAGAAAATTCCTAAATGGGTTTGAGATCAATGAGATGAATTGGCAATAAAGAAAATTCCAACATAGTTTAGTTCCTACGTCCTTATTTGAACCTTCCAACTCATGGCCAAATCAGAAGAGAGAAATTTCCTAGATTCCAAACCCACCTTTCATAAATCTGAAAGAGACTTGATGTAATGAAATTATGAATTTTCATTCCAACATAATGAAATGATATTAGTTTGGGTGGTGCACAATGAAAGTCTCTTGGCATTAAAGTCTATGATGTCTTCTAAGGTAGGTTTTGGACTTCATGTATCTAATCTAAACAGCCAAGACTTAAGAAGGTCTCAATTGAAAGACTTAGTAGTCTTCGTCTCCGTCCTCCATGCAGAAACTCGTAAGGTTGATTTGGAAATCTAGGAAGTCTTAAACCAAATTGCACGCTTGTCAACATCTCGCTCACATTCATAATCAGAATCAAGGACACAAATTTGCTCTCCACTCAAAGTTACTCACTCTCGTAACCACCCATCTAGCTGAATGTCACGTGTTTTATCTTTTAATCATCCTAACCATAATTAACTACATGGGTTTATATTATCTTCTAACTCTAATTCTTTTCTTTTTCTTTTCCCTCTTTTTCTAAACAAAATAATGAAACCTAACAAATTTAGGGACACTCGAGATTAAACAAATATAACACAATAGCACTAAGTACATATTAAAATTTACAGTAGCATTCAGGAAAGGGAAATTGGCTCATTCAGGAGAACTGCCAAATAGCCAAACTGTTGCATCTTAAATTCAATGAAAGGGAAACTGGCTTATTCAGAAGAAAAAAAAATTGCAGTAGCATTCTGATATATAATAACACTATATATACACACCTTGATTTAGTTTGAGTACTAAAATTTGGAAGAGTGTGGCTATTGAGACCTCCAAATTTACTCACTTGACCTCCCATTAGTATGAGTTATTGAATGACAATTATCTCCTCTTACGTAATGACTATTAAAGACAATAATCATACAAAAAAAAGTATATTTATTCTCTCTAGACTTTCCAATTCGATAATTAATTAATTGTATTCTTTATTATTTTCTTTATATATTTTTTATTTTTAATTTACTATTTTCTAAATTTTACTACATATTATATATTTAATTAAAGCTAAAACTATGATTAATATCGACCATGTGACATAAAATTTTCTACTATCATACATGTTGAAAGCATATATATACAAGGTGAAGGATTATATATGCAAAAACAAATCGATAGTGAAAAATTAAATAACTATTGAAATAATTTCATGATGAATATAAAATAGAGGGAAAAAAACAACATACATAGTATACAATGTTATCCTTGATCGTTGTTTAGCACAAGTAAAATAGAAAAAGAAAAGCTAATTTATGTTAGAATATTTTCTTGTTGGTAAATATAAGTTTTTTTTTTTTATCAGATAAACAACTATTATGCTACAACAAGTCTACTGTGAGTCGAATTCACGACCTCTCACTTGTAAGGAGAGACGGTACTGGGCTGGTAAATATAAGTTTTTGAAACCCATGTGAATATTTTGTGTTATTTGATTTTTAAAAAGAAAAATTGACGTCATTGAAAAAAATTTCTTAGAAATTGATCAAATAATGGAGGTTTGGTGACATTCTATGAGAAATAAAAAATTTCAAGGAATTGAGGTCGTGAAAGAGGTTTAGAAACGAAAAAAAAATCAAGGAATACAGGTCTCGATGATAGCATGACAAAAAG
>NC_020497.1:11337519-11359078 GCF_000184155.1 Fragaria vesca subsp. vesca
TGCGGCTTATCCGTGCTTTGGTATAGTGGACCTAGCATGTGATCTTTGTGATTTATTACCAGTTTCCTAAACATTCACATGGATAAATTTATTCACGCTTGTATATGTGTGTGTGTGTGTGTGTGCGCATAAATAAGAATCAGTATGAACAAATCAAAATGATTCTTGGTACATTTTTACTTAGTTGTGTTTATTTCTGGTTTCTTATAAGACACATTATTATAAGAATGTAAGTTGTACTTACTGGGTCTGTGTTACTCATGATGCTACACATTATTGTTTTCAGGTAACGAATAGATGTTTGGGGAATGGGATGAACCTACTAAATAAAAGAATGTTTTCTGTTGCTATTTTGAGAATAAATGTAATGTTTTATATACTCTTGCTAAAACTTTCGTATTGTAAAATATTTGGTATTGTAAATTATTAATGCTTTCCCTTTCTAATAAAAGTATTATTCAGACATATATATTTCTTCTTCTAATAAATTATTTGAGAAAATTTTATTTGTTTTAACTCATGTCGCAAATTCGGGCACCATATTTCCATATAATAATGGTCTCGGTTTGGGGGCGTGACAAACAACACTACAAATGCTCCTTAGAATACGAGGAGTCCTAAATTTGTTAGATTTCATTATTTTGTTTAGAAAAACAAGAAAAAGAAAAAGAAAAAGAAAAGAATTAGAGTTAGAAGATAATATAATTTACTAATATAAAGGCATATAGTTAACTATGGTTATGGTGATTAAAGGATAAGACATGTGTCATTCAGCTAGATGGTTGGGTAACTTAACTAACTTTAGGTGGGGAGCAAATTTGTATCCTCATAATCACACAATAGTTATTGACCGTGAAAAAGTAATACAAAAATTTACTAGGAAAATAATAGAAAACTAATCGAGCAAGATTCTTTGAGAAATGTACCCGCGGTTATCGGGGCAATGGCCGTCCAGAAACGGCGTTGGCTACGGCAAGTTTTAAATTTCATTTCAAGCATATCTTTACGGGCAACTTGCTTATAAAAGTTGTGGAATAAAGTGAGGAGGTTTTTTGACCAAAGAAAAGCAGAGAATGGAAAACTTAAATTGCATGTATAACACTAACTTAATCGGGTGGAGGAGGAATGGAATATTTTTTCTCTTTGAAATTAGATAATCGATCCAATGCAACCACCACAAGATCGATTTGATTAAAAAGAACACAACGGGGATTTGGCAGAAATTTGGTTCACTTTTGATCAATCATCTACAATAAATGGTGACATCTTTTCCTATTCTTTGCAACAATCGGGCCCCATAATGACGTTCACTTGAGCTCCAAGGTATCACGTTGCTGATCCACTGTCCGAAATTTCTACATTTAGATTGGGCGCCGTCGGGTAGTCATGAGTTAGAGAAATAACCTAGATTCCGAGCCTTTAAGCTGAACCATGACTTAGCCGGTGGCAGTGGTTATAGTCGGAGCGAGATCGAGGCCGTCAACCGAAAAAAAAAAATGTGCCACCGCCACCACCACCTGACAAAGAGCCTTCGCGGCGTCATGCGCATGCAGAAGATATCTGGAGAGGAAGTGCATGATATGTTTTAGAAGTAGTATATATGTTACTAACTCTTGCATGCTCCTTTCTTTTGGAACTTGGTGGTAAGTAAGATAGGATACGAGTCATATATATGACCTAAATTAATTAAGTAAATGAGGGTGGTGATCGAGGGAAGTTAGTATATACTAAATAAGTTTAACCTAGCTTATAAGACAAATTCAGAACAATCAATTGAAAATTGCAAGACAAACCTTCTTGGATTTGTAAATTGTAAGTACCAATTCAACTGTCTCCCAAATAAGCCTGCATCATTCTTATATTCATTCATTCGTTCAACTGATCATGCACGTACTATTGTATGCATGTGTAGTACACATTCATATATATAATCGATCAAACCAAATAGCCGGATCAAACCAAATTAACTAATTGATTTGGAAGAGTGTATTTGTCAAATTTAAACCTTAAGTACGATTGAGATCCGTAAGATCTACGATTTTTTTATGTTGCTGGGAAGTATACCATACCTTGAACTGAACAAAATATTACAATATAATTATAATTGAATCAGCTTGAATCAAATTTACAACATTGACAACAAAATTACTACATTTTTTTTTTACATTTTTATATATAATTGAACCAAGTAATTACTATATCGACAACAAATTATTCATAAACATGTAAAAATGTTACAGTTTGAGTAATTACCTTTTATAGAACAACAATTACCTAAATAAAGACTCTTTTTATTAAAGTAGCAACAAATTTGTTATCATATCAGTATAAATCTATGTTGCACGGACACTTCACACCCTTGGAGTGTCGGAGTGTCTAACACTCCTGACACGGCGACACACTTTCGACACGCCACGTGGCGTGTTGGAAAATGTTGACTTTTCAGACACGTTGACCGACACACCACCTCAGCCTCCGACACGCCACATCATCTATTTTTAAATATATATATATATATATATATTTAAGAAAGAAAAAAAAGAGGTTTAGATGGATTATGGAATGATTGAAATTTTCTTGTCTATTAGGTGTTAGAGGGCTGTTGTGTTACTAAGTTAATGCCTAGTTTTTTTTATAATCTATATCGGAATTGCTCATTTGATTCTTTTTAATGACTTAATTGTATTTGATTCTCTTTAATGTTATTTTAATATGCTTCTGCAATGGATTGAATTTAGAAGAAATAAAAAAAGATTGAATATAAACATGATTTTGGTAATGTAATGAACTTATTTAATATTTTATTATATTTTTTATGTATTAAAAATACATAAATATATTATTCTATTTGCCGTGTTTAAGTCGTGTCGGAAACTTAATTTTTAAGTTTTACCGTATCGCCGTGTCCGTGCAACATAAATATAAACAATGTATGTGTCACAAGCAGGTACGTAGGTACCCATGAAAATCCCTATTTTTATTTTCTTCAAAATGACCTGGTATTATTCACTCTTTAAAGAAAACATGGCATATCATAGTGCTAGTAAAGTTATGGGTCTGATTAGATTCCAGTCTCGATCATCATCACGTACTGTCCACATTAGAGTCTTGTAGTTTCATGGAACCATGCCATTTCTTTTATAGCGAATCTCAGAGCAATGCTCACCAATTCCTTCTTTCCTAATTGGTAAACCTAAAGGATCACCTATTTTAGGAGAATCTCATCAATTTCCCCTCTTTTGAGGTCGCCGATTGGTTTATCTATATCTCTTTTCTTTCCCTTTTTTTTTTTTTTTTTTTTTGTTCTATATCTCTCTCATTCCTCTAATTCATGTATTTGTTTCCTTCTAATTCTTTTCCGGTTTAACCTTACTTTTAGTTCTAAGTAGAGAAAATTAATGACAAAGTTTGTGATCTTAGGCTATCAAAACGTACTGAAGCCAATGCAAAGAAAGAAAATGCATCTTGGGGTTAGGTAGCGATTGATGATTGCATGTATGACGTATATAACTTTGTCGGCAACAAAAATAGTTTCCCGACGGATCAAAACATGACTAATAAATTACTGTAACTCAATACTATTTTCATCTAAGTCTTTAATTTTTCTTCCACTCTCCTATATATAAGTTTGAATGATCCGTTTTATGCGATGCGAACATAGATTCATTAATAAACCATAAACCAAGTAGAATCTAATAAGACGCAAATTGACCACTCATGTCTAGATAAATCGACATCGATCAACTTCCACTTTGTTATTTAGCTAGGTCGTAGACTCATATGTTGCAAATGAATTTCATCAAGTTGCATGGTATACTTTTCTTTTTCATTTTACTTTTCTTGAACTGATCTGCAAAAGTTCAAGGGATCCAAGTAGTGCACATAATATATTAATATTAGACAAGTTGGATTAAACTTCCAAATTTGATTTGAACTACACAAAGTCAATTATATATATGTAGCTATAATTGGTTTTGTGTTTATCTCTATTAATTAAGCTCAAAATCAAACCCGTTTTTATGCATGCATGTGTTATCTGGGGCAAGAAATATGTATGCACGTATGTAACCCAGGCCAGTTAACAACTTAACATTACAATGCTGCCTTCAATAAGCCCTCCCCTTGTGTTAATTAATTCGATCTTTAATTCTCAACTTGTATTCTATTGCCTCTCTGGCTCTACTAATTAAGAAGAGTCACAGCGCGCATAGAATAAGAGGTTGTTCCCTAGCTAGTTAGCACCTACCTCTCTGATGAACCCTAACTAGATTTGTAAGAAATTTTAATTAGAATTGAAATTTGTTTAGTCCATGTGGTTTGAAGTGGATATACATTCAGTCCTTGTGGTTTCATTTTAATCTGAATGGTTCTTAAAGTCACGATTTTCCTTTCAAATGGTTATTCCGTCAATTTTTTTCTGTTAAAATACTGACGTCGTTGTTAAAAACATTACAATTTTTAACGGTCAGCAGTCTAACTGAATCTGAAATGTACTTTTTAAAACTAAGTTTTGAAGTCAAACTTGGCGTTGCTGTAAGTAAAACATTCATGATTTCTATAATTTGACCTTATTAATATTCAAATGAAATCAATAATACCTAAAGAAATTACATACCACTACCACAAACAGTAACAGAACACGAATTGAGATTAGACAAATACGTATAAGGTCAGTTTGGTAAATTAAACCATGACAGACAGAAGAATTTGTCCTTATTTGTTTAAAAACTGTCCTTATTTGTTTAAAAACAATGCAAATGGATGTTTTTGTGTTTCAAATCTTTTTAAAAGAGGTATATGTGGTTTGCTATGCTATGATATTTTAGGAACTAATATCTTCCAAACAGTCAATCAACACATGAAGTCCGATGAAATTTTCATGTATACTAGTCCCAAAATTTCCATTATAACCAAAACTAAGTCACTCCCGACTGAAGTTAATTATAATAACTCACAACTTAGTATTTATTCTTAACCGTAAGATGTAGTTATCGCTATACAAAACAAACTGAAACTAGAAGAGATACTTCAGCTTTGATTTTACAATTAGATTTATAGGGTTGGAAAAAACACAGAAGAGTTTGCAGCCTGTCCGATGGCGCTCTCGCGTTAGTTGTGGCTTCCGGGCTCATCAAGAAGAGGCGAGTGTTGTTGTAATAGGGGTGTAAATGAGCCGAGTTGGGCCGTATATCTAGGTGTTCATGTTCAGCTCATTTTTTTTATCGAGCTTGAGCCGGGCTGAAGCTTGGAATTTTTCTCCCATGTTCAAACTCGGCTCGGCTTGAATATTTTTTCTTAAGCTCGAGCTAGGCTCGGCTCCATGTATTGGACAAGCTCGAGCGTTATTCGGCTCGGCTTGGCTTATTAAACTTTAAATTTAAAAATATTAATTTTATGGCTATCTCATCTTACTTTCTTTGATTTGATTGTTCCACAAATTTGCTTCTTTTATATAATATATTTTAATTAAATTCTCATATTCTCTTTTAATTGAAAAGGAAGGTAATAAAAAGAATAAAGATTTGGATTTGGAAAATATATTTAATATGTTTCACTAATAATAAAAAAATTCCAAGAGTCAAGTCTTAATAAATGAGCTGAGCTTTTAACGAGAAATTTTTCAGTCCTCCCGGAGAACCACATGGCATAATGACGTGGTCCTTCTTGCCAATGATAATTTAACACGTAGCCTTTTATATAAATGAATTAAAATGCAAATATTCTGTTGTTTTGAGAAAAGACAATTTTGTGTCTCAAGGTCTGCACCTCCCTCTGCCGATACTCCCCAGCAACTCATCTATTATTCATTCTTCTGCATCTTAAGTTCTTTGATAATTGATGCTCTTGTGAAGATGCAAAGCATTCCCAAAATCGAGACCATTTTCCAAATTCATAGAATATTATTGTGATTTCTGATTGAATTGTTTGATTATTTGTTTATCTCATCCATAAAGACAAAACTTAGCACCCCATTCTCCAAAATCCACATGATGATATTGAAGCTTGCAGACCCAGAGAAACATTTGCAGCAAGTTGACAACACTGAGTTTTCCCACACACAGCTATTCTTTAAGATTTAAGAAAGCTATTCCTTGAAGAAATAGGCTCATCAATTCAATCAATTTCAGTAATCGAAGGCAACACCATTTGAGAATTTGTATGGATCTATATGGTCAGACCGATTATGATCTCGATGATGATCGTGTAAGATTCTAACTTCTGAGATTCAAATACAATTTGTATATTTGATACATAGGAGGTGGGAGATGATTAGCAACAAGACGAAGGAGACTTGTATATTTGATAACTCGGTTGCATTCACCTATCTCCGCCGTCGGGCTTCACTATCATTCTCTCTGCCGTCGTTCTTCTTCCACTGAAGATGTGGTTCATTCGGCAGAAAACCTAAGAACGTCTTTTCTCGAAATAACAAAATAGTTGCATTTTAATTCATTTATATAAAAGGCTACGTGCTAAATTATTATTGGCAAAGAGGACCACGTCATTATGCCACGTGGTCCTTCGGGAGGACTGAAAAATTTCTCGCTTTTAACAAGTTGTAGCTACTCATAAAGAAAATGAGCTATCCACCAGCTAAACTGGTCCTAGCTTTATATTCTAACAAAATGTTTCGAGTCTTAGAACTCGGGAGAAAAGACTCATGTATTATGGCCAAGTTCTTTTTTTCTTATTTGATTGGCTTGTGGCTGAGATATTATCTTTTTGCACATTGAAAATTTGAACTTAACAATTTTTATTTTTTATTTTTTTTTGTATCAAATCAGTTTGGTAACGAAACTAAAATTTAAAGTACCGAAACGATATCGATAAAATTTTTGTTACTGTTATTGGTTTGAACAATACCCGTCCAAACCGATCCCATGCCTAAAAATCTAAAACCACACATTTAAAAATTCAGTGATCAATTCCAACCAAGCCACTAAACGGATAATCCGACGGCGAAAAATATTAGAATCCGCGGACCCCAATAACCAAAAGTTGGCCCCACTGTTCAAATAAACGGGTAGAAAAGGGACTAAAGTGAGAGACTATAAAATAAGGGTAAAAGAGCCGAACGAACTGCTCCTCTATACACAAAGCCTATATATACAAACACACTTGGCCACATTACCACACCTCCACGCTCTCTCATACTCTCTCCATAATCCCATTTATAAAATCATATTATAACATAAAGTTTCTGCTCGTATCATTATTATTAGCGTAACGCTCATCCTCCTCCTCTTCCATCCCCGTCACCTTTCCATCCTTCCTCTCTTTTCCTTCCCCCACTCAACCGCGTCCCCTCCCCCAAAAAAACCTAACCACGCGCAACCCCCGAGACAAAACCAAATTTCGATCGACCCCTGAATGCCGCTACGGCGCGCTGATTGGGGCGGAGGCGGATTCTGATGGGTTTCAGCCCCGGCGGCGGCGGCAATGGTTCGGCTAATAACAACAACAACGACAACAGTACTAGTCATCATAACAATATTAATAATAATACTAGTAGTGGGGGGTGCTGCAACATGAGCCTCAAGTGTAGACTGTGTAAATGGAGATGCCTGATGTCTTCGGGGTTTGTGTTCTTTTTCGGGTGTTGCGTGCTGTTCGGATCAGTCGCCACTTTTTATGTCTGGTTCGCTTTCACGCCTTATTATTACGCTCGGGGCACTACGCCCTCTGCGCTTGGGTGTCAGGAAGACAATGAAGGCTCTTGGTCTGTTGGTGTTTTCTTCGGTGACTCTCCCTTTCACCTCAAGCCCATAGAAGCTGTGAGCTTTCATTTCATTTTTCCGGTCATTTTTTTATTTATTACAGTTTTGTGTTCTTCTGACTATTATTACTGTGTATGGGGGTAGTTTTTATTTTGATTTTTTCACTGATAGTGCCATAGTGGGTTTCGCTGGGATTGTTTTCTGGGTTTGTTTAATGGATGGAGTTGCCGTGCTGAGAGTTAGGTATTGAAAGTGTAAATTAATTTTGTATAGAATTATTATGTGTCCTTGATTTTGGGGGAAAAGTTGTTTCTAAAAGCACACTTTGCTGATTAACCTTTGTTTTACCTTGATGGGTATGATTTTGTGTTTGTTTTTTCATTGATTTTGGGTGTTATAATTTTCGTTTTTTTTTTTTTAGGTGAGTTGGGATTTGAGGTTGTGTAATTTTTTGTTTTGAACTGGTTGAGGGTGATAATAGTTTTGTAAATTAGTTCGAATTTTGGTGCAGATGAATGTATGGAGAAACAAGAGTGCCGCTTGGCCAGTGGCAAACCCTGTTGTGACTTGTGCTTCACTTTCTGAGTCTGGTTTCCCGAGCAATTTTGTTGCTGATCCTTTCCTTTATGTCCAGGTAATTTCTCTGCTTTTTTCTGGAATTTATTAACTGTTGCAATTGTGATAACACAACTAGGTATGGCTCAATTAAGTTCCCCACTGATCAAACGATGGTTTTATTGTAGCAAGTAAGGTGAACTTCAGGGGTTTATTTCTATAAACTTGAGGATTATATGGTTTTAACTTGAATTTATTGTTATGGCTCCGTTAAAACCTTGGGGACTAATTGGTGACAGCTGAAAACGACAGGTTTTGATTGTGTTCATATGTGTAGAAGTAGTGGTATTAGGTGTAGCAGTTCAGCAAAAGAATGATAACATAGCTATGCATAGTGTTATAGGACTTACGTTCTTCTTGGTTTTTTTTTTTTTTTGGGACTGACTTTTAGGCTCTCCATAACTTAAATTATTTGCTTTACAATTTATGTTTGTGAAAGAGGTCTGAGTTACATCCTACCTCTCATTGTTCTGATGATCAGTAGCATGGCTTCTAATTTGTAGTGCAACTTTACAATTTTTGGGGAGTTCTTAATACAAAGTTTGGACATATTTGGCAGTAAATAATACTGTTGTGTTCATTTTATACTGAAGTCCTAGGAATGGATTTGTTTTCATTGCATGTGTTATATGCCATGTTGAGAATGGGATTAGAGCACAACCTGCATAAACATTTTGACATGATGATGTGGGTAATGCATATAATCTGGCAAGCGTGGATACAATGATGATAGTGCAGTAGTAAAATTTCTTCTATTGAACCTTTTAATGTCTTTAATGAATTGTTACACGTTATAAATAACTGCTAATTTTCCTCATCCCAAATTTCAACTAGAGTAAGCATCATTAACCTTTATCATGTTCAAACTCTATGTTGATTTAAATGTAACAAAATAGCTGTCAGAACTTTCTTTTATTAAATTATTCTACCTCATGACTAGTTTGAATACAATCTATGTATTCTACATCATGAGTTCATGACTACTTTGAGTAAAATCTATGTTAGTATGACACTGATAAAATGATAATGTTGGGAGAATTTCCATACTGTGAAATAACTAATAATTAGGCAATAAGGGGAAACCTGTGTAGTTTGATTTTTGAGAAGGGGATGATTTAGAGCCGATTGTTTATTGATGTCAACGAAATCTATTACATTACCTCCATCAACCTGCTAATTAGGATGATGTCAATTCTCAGCTTCCAAAAACTCCATGTGATTTAAGATAGAGATAGGAAAAAGTAATCGAAGGACAAGTACCATTACTTTGAACTTTATGGTTTTGATGCTGGAATTCTTATCCTCCATGTTTTCAATTTTTCTGCAATACAACAAAAAAAAAAAAAAATGTGGCTTAGCAGGAAAACTGTTACTAAAAATGGAACCTCTAACTTTGGTGGAATAATGGAATAATTCCCATGGGATTGATAATACTCCATCAAATAGCTTGCAAATCCCTTTGAATGATTTGCAAATCTCTGAAAATGTTAAATGGTAATATGTAGATTTAGAAGACCAGTGTCTACTGGCTTATATATGCCATACAGTGGAGTCTTGCATGTAAGTGTTATGGAGGAGTATCTAAGCTTATCCTATGGTCTAAAGTCTAAACAAATCATCTGTTACAATCTGCTGGTTGCTGGTGTGTATATAGTAAGCATTACCCTTTTCCATCCCCTGTCACTTACAGATTTGGACAGTTTAAATAATTCGATAGCATTGGGACATGCGCAGACAGGTGATCCCATTCTATTCTTACCAAATGGGATCCCGCTTATAGGATTCCTCTATGAACAGTTTTTTGGAGAGTTGCGGTATAAGAGATGTAGCTCATTTCGTAGTGCTGTCTCTCGTTTAGGAATGCGTGGTGGATTCGGTTATCATTGGTATTCAAGTATCAAACGTCATTCATGCTCCATTTGATTTTCCTAGTTGGTATATTGGTTGGGCTTTCTTTCTCTTGCCAGTTACAATTTTGATGTATTCCCATAGGATAGTAAGAATAATACTTATTGCCAATTCGTATCCCGTTAATTCGATGATGGCTTTTGTCATAAAAAGTTGGCTTAGGTTTTAGTGAATAGGTTGTTCTGATTGTGGTATTACATGACTGTGGTTGCTGTACCATATGGGACATACATTCATTCATGAAACTTCATGGTTTTGATATTATAAAAACCCTGTGTGGATTCAAGTAGTTCTTAGTCAGGGACCAGCTCAGTTGCTAAGGCTATTAGCTTAGTGTTATTACTGTCATATAGTAAAGCTGTTCTCATATTACTGAAAAGGAGTAACCATTATAAGTTGTCAAATTGTTGATCACTGCACTTGTAAATTAATATCTTTTTGCAATAGTGGAAGTCTTTGTTCATTCTTTTGGCATATGTTTTGGAGAGAACCATCTTTTCTGTAAGATGGTTTGGACAAAAGTCAATAAAAGTCAATAAATACATTAGCAGAATGACACCAAGGACATTAAATATAAATGTGTCTGCATATGGTTTAGAAATGACACTAAAGAACATTAAATATAATGGATGCAGAGTTGGGGCGGCATGCTCAGCTTATATCATGTTTTTATGAAAGGGTTGCTTGAAAAGAATAACGCCTAAACTTAGAAGAACATGGAAGCCCAAAATGAACTGAATCCTACAAGAGATTGAACCCTTGATCCGTTGCTCACTTATGTCCTAGTCTGTGGACATTTGGAGGCTGCCAGCACTGTTTTGGCCCTTGATGTGTGTCTATAGCTGCATGCTCAGTTGGAGTTATACTTGTGTTTCAGTGTGTCGCACGCATGGACACATGTCGGTACATATATGCACTTACACATGCATATGTAACCCTTTACTGTCTGTCTGGAACTCTTCTTTGCATGTCTTTAGGTGTTGAATGTTGTTATTGTGCTTAGAATTGTTTGATCATGTATTTAGTTAGTTTGATCTTTTGTTTCAGGGTGATACTTTGTACATGTTCTATGAAACCAAAAATTCTATTACTATGCAAGGAGATATTGGTGTTTCAAAAAGTTCCGATAAAGGAGCAACATGGCAGCAATTAGGCATTGCCTTGGATGAAGAGTGGCACCTCTCTTATCCATATGTCTTCCCCTACCTTGGCCAAGTAAGATCAAATTTCTTTTACATTCACCTCAATTGAATTGACTTCATGTACAAGGCACCTATTTTCCAAGCTTTATATCCTAATGCAGAACCTGATCTTTTACTATCTCGTACAGATATATATGATGCCCGAGAGCAGCATGAATGGCGAAGTTCGTCTGTATCAAGCCCTCAGTTTTCCCATGCAATGGACTCTAGAAAAGGTGATCTTGAAAAAGCCTCTTGTTGACTCATTCCTTATCAATTATGATGGAGCCTATTGGCTTTTCGGTTCAGATCACAGTGGATTTGGCACCACAAAGAATGGACAGTTGGAAATCTGGTACAGTAGCTCGCCTTTGGGTCCTTGGAAGCCACACAAGAAGAACCCTATATATAATGGTGACAGGAGTGTTGGGGCTCGAAATGGAGGCAGACCATTTTTCTACAATGGGAATCTCTATCGCTTTGGTCAAGACTGTGCTGAAACGTATGGTAAACGTGTGCGCACCTTTAAGGTGGAAGTTCTTACGAAAGATGAATATAAGGAAGTTGAAGTCCCGTTGGGCCTACCAGCACCAACTAAGGGTCGCAATGCTTGGAATGGTGTTCGCTTCCATCATCTCGATGTGCAACAACTAAATACCGGGGGTTGGATTGCAGTAATGGATGGAGACCGTGTACCTTCTGGAGATTCTGTACATAGGTTTATTGTTGGTACTGCCTCAGTTGCCGTTGTCGCTATACTTGTTATATCACTAGGTGTACTGCTTGGAGCTGTGAAGTGCATGATTCCCCTTAGTTGGTGCACTCACAACTCAGGTAAGAGAAGTGATGTATTCTTGGCTTGTGAAAGGTCATATTTTTGTTCGTCCAAACTGAGACGTTTTTGCAGCCGCTTGAACAGATCAGTTTCTTTCCTGAGAGGTAGGATTAAGCCTAATACCTGTGCTGGAAGACTAGTTCTTGCTATATATTTGGCATTTGGAGTGGCAGCTATGTGCACAGGGGTTAAATATATCTATGGCGGCAGTGGTGCAGAAGAAGCTTACCCAATAAAAGGTCACTACTCACAGTTCACATTATTAACAATGACTTATGATGCCCGTCTTTGGAATTTGAAAATGTATGTGAAACACTATTCTAGATGTTCATCAGTAAGAGAAATTGTTGTGGTGTGGAACAAGGGAATACCTCCTGAAGTGAGTGATTTTGATTCAGCAGTGCCCGTGAGGATCAGAGTAGAGAAACAGAATTCCCTGAATAACCGGTTCAGGTTGGACTCTTTGATAAAGACTCGAGCTGTTCTGGAGCTTGATGACGACATTATGATGACTTGCAATGATATTGAGAGAGGATTCCGGATATGGCGTGAACACCCGGATCGTATTGTGGGTTTCTACCCCCGGCTAATTGATGGAAGCCCATTGAAGTACAGAGGTGAGAAATATGCTCGGAGTCATAAAGGCTATAATATGATTCTCACAGGAGCGGCTTTCCTTGAAAGCCAAGTTGCCTTTGAGAGGTATTGGAGTGAAGAAGCTAGCCAAGGGAGGGACTTAGTGGACAAGTTTTTCAACTGTGAGGACGTGCTTATGAATTACTTGTATGCAAATGCTAGCTCATCTCAGAATGTGGAGTATGTGAGGCCAGCATGGGCAATAGATACTTCAAAATTATCTGGTGCTGCTATTAGCCGAAATACACAAGTTCACTACAACAAGAGGAGCAACTGCCTGGTGAAGTTTTCTGAGATGTATGGAACTTTGGCTGGGCGCAAGTGGGAATTTGATGGGCGGAAGGATGGGTGGGATGTATAGCAGGGGAGGTAAATTAGCTAGTTACTTGCCAGCCCTTAGAGTATGTTAATCCATCTCTCTTTCTTTTAGCAAGTATTTTGATTTCTCCTTGCCCTTCCCCCCTTGTGAATTTCGTGTTGGGGACATTAGCTTCATCAATAGATTTCTGTTTTGATTAGTATGATGTACATTGTTTTGCGTTTCTCATTTTGCTGGAAATTGATCGCAAGTGGGTTTTTGTTTCTGGTTTTGCACCTGTGACTAATCTCTGGTCTATAATGTAGTGTATCCATCTTCACAATTTGATGAAAAGGACGTCAGTGACTCGTTTCTATTAAACTTCAAGGGTGCTAACTGTTACAAAGTGAAGCCAAGAGGGCATGAAGTTCATGTACACAAACCAAGAAAGATTAAACCTAGAATGGAGTGCAAACTTTGCTACTTGCTAGCTTACCAGCCTCTGTATTAGACTCACGAAAGGCATGGTATCAGATCCATCTGCCAGGACTGCTTGCTGTTTCACAGCAGATTGGAGCCAGGCTGTGCAGTTACTATTATTGCAGCCACACCCTCCACCCTAGACTCAAATGCTCATATGCCGCCGCCCCCCCATAGTGAGGCCATCTGATTTCCTAATTGAATCCCCCCTCTGTTAATTTCCTGAAGGCCATCTAGGTTAGCTTTTAACCAAGCTGCTGCTGGCGGTCTCCAACACATCTCTCCCCCTCTACAGCTTGGGAGCTAACACAGGTTTACGTACCAGTAAGAACAAACCAAATTGTACGTGTTCTAGCTTGGAATACAATTTGGTGCAATGTTTTAAAAAACGCGGCTCGGACGCGCCTTAAGGCTCAAAATGCACGAGGCGGTGCTGCAACTGAGTTAGCCTTGATGGGTTAGGCGCAGAGGAGCCAAAGGCACTGCACAAGGCTTGAAAAGCGCAAAACACAAGGCGTCGAAGGCCAAACCTAGTTTATTTGAAGAAAAATGGGGTCGTTTTTGGGTTTGACAATAAAGAGCTAGGTTTGGCCATTTCGAGCCCCCCTCTCCCAATTTGCCTCTAACCACCTCTTGCTATTCAATATCTTTATGCCCTTCCTAACCAAATCCCTGAGAATCTCTGAATTCGACAGTCCCATCCATAAACTGGTCCCTTAGATGTATGCCCACAATACGAACACATCAACGCGGCTCTTTGCGCTCAAGGTAAGATTTCTCTCTTCTCCCAACTTTGGGTTTTATACTTGTTCGTTCTTTTTTGCTCTTGATCGATGGTCGTCTCTTCAAATTCATACAAACTTTGATTGCTTTGACTTCTCTTTGTATTTGTTGTGATTGATGGTTTGATAGGTTTTGTTTTGTTGAGTTGTGTTTGTGAGGGAGAGTTGGGTTTGGTTTGGAGGGTTTTAGCTTCAAGATTTTAATGTATTTGCTCAATTGATGTTGTTAAAATTTCGATTTTGAGTAGTTTGCACGGTTTTTAGCTTCAAGATTTTGTTTTTATTAGCCTGGTAGATTGAAATAAAATGAGTTTTTGAAAAGGAAGAAGAAAAATGAATTGGGGTTTTGAGATAATGATGTTAAAAGCCCAATTCTTTTTTATTCCCAAATACCAAATAATAGTCCCTATCTTATGTAGCCGAAGAATTTTGAGTTATGGGCTACTTATGAGTGTTGGATTTGAATTTGTTAGCATAATTTATGTAGCTATTACCCATGAACAATCAAGTATAGTAAAATCTTGTGAGTGCTTTATGTTTTAGCTAGAAACAAAGGTTGTTGTGTGGTCTAACTATGTGTTTCGGGTCAACTTTGCTACCACCACCAGGATTCTGATCCTTATACATAGTCAAACAGTGTTCCTAAACACATAGTTAGTGTTATTATCCTTTGATCTTGCAAGATTAGCTAGTGTACTTTGACCTTTCAACTTGAGTCTTTAGATGTATTTTATTGGAGAAATTACTGGTCACTCCATTAACTTTCATGTGCTCGACAGTTTACTCCATTAACTTTCAATTTCAATCGATCACTCCTCAAATTATCCAATGTCACACAATTAGGTCCATCCGTTAAGTGGCCGTCCAAATCAATGGTTAAGTTGCTGACTGGACATATTTTTCAACTGAAAATTCCATTTAACTACCCACCCCTCCTCTCTCTCTCTCTCCACCGTCCTGTGTCCTCAATCTCTTCTCTCTCCTCCTCCACCTCCTCCACAACCACAATGCCACCACATCACCAGTTGGACCTTCAACAACACCGCAACAACAACACTAGCAACCAACCAACCACACCACCAGCAACCAACCACATCAACACCGTAATCAAACACACCCCGCAGCTCCTCGACATCTCTCTCCCAACACCAAAAACTCAAACCCACCTACCCCGCATCTCTCTCCCGAAGCCCAAAACTCAAACCCTCACAACAATCTTTTCCTTTCGCCACCAACCAAACCCTAAACAACACCATCCACGAACCCTAAATCATCTGTATCGATGGCCTGACAAGGTGGTGGACTGGAGCCTCCTGAACAATTGTCAACCAACGACAGACCAGACCTCGCCGGCCGGCCGCTGCGCAATACCTCGCCTCGATCGATCTGAGTGGAATCAAGGTCCACTAATTCGGGCTTCTCCAATTCGAGCGGCTGGGTTCAACGACCACCGGCAAGCCTAGTTTTTTTTTCCCTTTTTGACAACCGTCGGTGATGTCCAGACCGGAGTTCAAGTCGACCGACGGACCAGTCGCTGGGTCTCTACGTCGCTCGCTGAGATCAGATCGGATGACCGGTCACTGGTTGGTGGACGACGAACAGCTTCAACCGATGGTTTCTGAGTTGTGGACGACCAGTCGTCCAAAGCAGGTCCACCTATTTGTTTATCTGTTGCCAAAGAACCTTGGCGAGGAAGAGGAAGGTGATAAGAGAAACGACGGAGAGAGAAAAGTGGGAAGCCATGGCTGGCTGATGGGTTTTAAATGAATGAGAGAGAGAGAGGTGGGGTGTTAAATAGAATTTCCAGTTGAAAAATATGTCAAGTCAGCAACTTAACCATTGATTTGGACGGCCACTTAACGGATGGACCTAATTGTGTGACATTAGATAATTTGAGGAGTGATCGATTGAAATTGAAAGTTAATGGAGTAAACTGTCGAGCGCATGAAAATTAATAGAGTGACCAGTAATTTCTCCTATTTTATTTTTGGTGATTTGCTTGAATTGTATTATTCGAGTACTATGAATGGATGACAATATATAATGTTGTGTTGGTTGCAATATATGTTCTATATATAAGAGGAATAATGACATAAATACATGTTATTTTTCAAAAGGCTCACTCTTTATGCCTTAAGGCAAGCGCCTTGGTGAGACTCTCGTGTCATTGCCTCAGCTACGCCTTAGTCTTTTAAAACATTGATTTAATGTATGGACAACGGTTTGTTATTCTACACTCTTCGATTTCGTTCCTTGCAGAAGACCACAATACGAAGAGAAGCAAAGCAAGACTCTCCTTTGACAGAACTTGGATGTATTTTGTAGGTTTTTTTTCTTAGTTGTAGCTCGTATTTAGTCCTCTAGCTATGTTGCTTGCATGGTCCAGGTTTGATATAAAGTGTGCAACTTTTTGTTTTAATCTCAGCCATTCAAGCTCATTAAATGACCGATCCAATGGTGTGGGCCTATACCTAAAAGTGGTCAAAAATATGGATCCCTCAATGAAAGGGTCATGTATATATATACATAGAGGGAGGATCTAAAAAAAACCTTCTTACTTTAAGAATTTGAGGATTTCTACTATTTTACATTAGTAGATCACTTCATTTAACGATTTCAACCGTTGATCCTCTAGATTCATATGTAAGAAACATGTCTACAAAATTTCAACTAATTTCATAATCATTTGGTCATTCAAATTGAATTAAACAATTATAAGTCGTTAAATAAAATTAAAACGAATATTGTGCTAATCAAATGGTTTAACGTTTTTCATTTTGGCTAATTTTTTATAGGATTCATATATGGGTAAATACCTAGAGAATGGGTGGCTTTTATTGTCAAAATACATGGTAGAACTAAAGAGGACCTCCTTAAACTCTTAAAGTGAGGATGTTTATATATATATATATATACGATTTTTCTCAGCTGCGGACGTCCGCACCAAAGTTTTGGTGCGGATTTCCATTTTTGCATCACTTTCAATAGAATTTCCTCATCTCCACCGTCTAGTATCTAGATAATATTGTGTAGATCATCTCTGCAAAATTTCAGCCAATTTGGTAATCGTTAAGGCCCTCAAACTCGAAAAACAAATGGACGGACTGAATTCTGTCCGGTTCATGTTTATACTAGAAAAACACAGTTTTGAAAGCCTTAACGATCACCAAATTGGCTGAAATTGTCACATCCTGACCCTTAAATTTTTACCTTATTTACTAGCTTGATTATAATAAGAATTTTACCGTCTCCGTCAATGAAGTTATAGTTTAATTGGTCCCTAGAGGGGTTTTGGGGGATGATTATTTCGGAGAGTTATTCGTAAGCGAAAAATATGACGACGGTAAAAATGATAAACTTTAGCTAGTAAAAGGTAATTTTTATTAGGGTATTATTTTAGGGTGTAAATTTTTGGTGGAGTTGGGTATAATATAGGTGTTGGACCGGTTGGGTGAGGCCCAAACCCATCTCCCTCTCTTTCTTCTCTCTCTTCTCTCCCGATTTCCCCTCCCCGAGCTCTCTCTCCCAGTCGGAACTTCCGGCCACTCGTCCGCCGCCCGGCCGCCTAAGACTGCAGCACCGGTCCCGTTCTGTCGGCCTTCAACCCAGCTTCCATTCTAGGCCGGTGACAACCCCCCTAGCGCCGCCGTGAGGAAGATATCGGGTCCGAGAGGTTCGACTGCGTTAAGTCATCCGTCGCCGAAACTCCCTCCTCCAGCCACCAAAGCCGGTGATCCTTGGCTTGTTTTGTAGCCCTCCTCCCGTGCAGCAACTCCTCCAAAGGGCTCACTCCCTCTTGGTCTAGGTAAGGAGAACCGGTGAGTGGAAGCTCTAGGGTTTTCTAGGATGTTTTTGCTCGATTGACCTAGTTAGGCTTGGAATTGGTGATTGTGCTAGTTAGGAAAGTTGTTGAGCATGATGAGAGGATTCTTCTATCAGAATTTCATAGGCATTGGAGGTCGTCGGAATCGGCCTCCGGCCGCCGCTGTTTAGGAGTTTTGTATAGTTTTAAGTGTGGAATATTAAGGGGAGTATATTGATGTAAATTATGGAATTTTTGGATGAGTTTTGGATAGGTTTGTGAATTTCCGAAGTTTGGTATTTTTGGCGGTGATTTAATGTAGAATCCGGCCGTTGGATTAAAGTTGTTTAAACTGTGAGAAGTTGTAGTTACGACTGCTGGTTCTAGGGTTAAGGTGTGGATAATTTCGAAGTTTGGCAATGATGAGCGTGTTTATGGCTCTCGGTTAATTTTTGCGTATTTTGCGTAAATATTTGATTTTTAGTGGGGAAATTAATTTTACATTTGGAAACATGACGTCAGGAAGCTCAAGCAGAAGAGACCTCGGATCGACGTCAGGTTTAGGCCTAAAGTTGTGAGTGGACTTTTGTTTTAAAATATATGCATGCGGTGATTCTATATTAAATGATTGATTTTATTGAATATCAATTTGTGGAATTGTTTATTTTCGCGAAGTCATTTTCAGAAGTAAATGTTCTCATTTTAAATGGCTATCGTGTTATTTGGAAAGTTACTGAAAATAAGATTTTCGGTGGAGTCGTGTGCATATTGTTTTTTATGATAATTGACAATTTTCATTGTTGTTAGAGAATAACCGAAATTGAGAATTTCAGTGAGTATGTATATATATATATATATCCATATTTGGATGATTATGAGAATAATATGTATATAAAGAAATGATAGCTAGCTATACGTGTTTTTCCACCATAATGAGGTAAAATGCCATTATGATGCGACGTGAGCGTTAGACGCAATCGTCGTAGCCCTATATAATAATTTATATAGGGGATATGCGCGTATATATTTATGCATCGTCTTTTCCACCATAATGAGATAAAATGTCATTATGGTGCGACGTGAGCGTTAGACCCAAACGTCGTAGCCTTGGGTGAATTTTCTATTTGTCTTTGTTGTTTCAAGAAAATTTATACAAGGGATATGACGAGTGTAATACATACATATTTTATTTTAGCCTGAGAGGCTCTTATTTTTATGAGATATTGGGGACTAGCGCGGCTAGTCACGTTTCGGTAAATTTTTAAAAGCTTTTGAGCTTGTTGCATGCCGTTAATTGTTTTTCCACAGAAGTTAAACCGGGAAAGCATAAAGATTTATTTCTTTTCAAATTTATTTTTGTTCACTCACTCTAACGGTTTCAAATGTTTTCCCCTGGGCCTTTCGTTTTAAAAATGTCACATCCCGACCCTTATATTTTTACCTTATTTACTAGCGTGATTATAATAAGAATTTTACCGTCTCGATCATTGAGTTAATAGCTTAATTGGTCCCTAGAGGGGTTTCAAGGACGATTATTGTGCGGAGGATTATTCGTGGGAGGAAATTATGTCGACGGTAAAAATAGTAAATTTTAGCTAGTAAAATGTAATTTTTATTAGGGTATATTTTTGGGGTGTAAATTTTAGAGTGGGTTTCAGTATATAAGGTTTTTGGACCGGGTGTAGAGGCCCATCTTTTCTTTTCTCTTTTTCTTCTCTTTTCTCCTCTCGGTTTTCCCTCTCCCGAGCCCCTCCCGCTGTCTGGTTTTCTGGCCGTCCTCCTGCCGCCGTCCGGCCACCACCTGCCGCCGCTCCGGTCCCGTTCGGTTGCCCTCCGACCCAGCTATCTTCCAGGACCGGTGACAGCCCCCATAGCGCCGCCGTGAGAGAGCGGTGCCGCCCGAAAGGTTAGGCTGCCCCGAACTTCCGGTCGCCGGAACTCCCTCCTCCGGCCACCAATCCGGGCAAGCTTGGTACGGTTTTGTAGCTCTCCTCCCGTGCAACAACCCCTCCAATCAGCTCACTCCATCTTGAGCTAGGTAAGGAGAAATGTGGAGTTGAAATTTCTAGGGCTTTAAGGATGTTTTTGTTCGATTAGCCTAGTTAGGCTTGGAATTGGGTGATGTGTTGGTCAGGAAAGTTGTAGAGCATGATGAGGAGATTATTCTGTCAAAATTTTATAGGTTTTGGAGGTCGCCGGAATTGGCCTCCGGCCGCCGCCGGTTAGGAGATTTTTAGGGTTTTAAGTGTGGAATATTAAGAGGAGTATAGTGATGTAATTTATGGAATTTTTGGATGAGATTTGGATAGGTTTGTGAATTTCCGAAGTTTGGTATTTTTGGCGGTTAATTAATATAGAATCCGGCCGTAGGATTTAAGTCGTATTTTGGGGAGGTTGTATTTACAACTGTTGAGTATGATATTTAAGATCGGATCGTTCCGATTTAAGAATATCGAAGTTAGGCAATGATGAGCGTATTTATGGCTCTCGGGTAATTTTGCCTATGTTGATTAAATATTGGATTTTTGGTTGGGAAATTAATATTATATTTGGAACAGGACGTGAGGAGGCTCGAGCAGACGAGACCCCAGATCGACATCAGGCTTAGGCCTAATTTGTGAGTGGACGTTTATTTTAAATAAATGCATGCTATGGTTCATGGTTGAACAATTAATGTTGCGGAATATTTTAACGTCATTTTAATTTGACGATTTTTATTTCTCTTGGAGAGTTACCGAAAAAATGGGATTTTCGGTGTATATAAATATGTATTTATGAGAGAGTATGTATATAAATGCTAGCTAGCCATATGTGTCTGTCCACCATAATGGCGTAGCATATAGCCGCATTATGGTGTGACGTGAGCGTTGGACGTAAGCGTAGTAGCCCTATTTGAGTGTTTAATTCATATAGGGGGTATGGACACATATTAGGGTTTAGATTAGTAAATTTTGATTGCTCTGAACCTATAAATGGTTGGATATGAGATTTGTTTAGATTAGTAAATTTTGGGTGGTGTTGTGATCTGGGGAGCACGAAGGCTCCAGGAGTAGAGGATTATAGATGGTTTCTTTTGAAGTGTTTGTAGGTATTTCTAGGAAGGGTTGTCCATTTTCAAGAGAGGTTATGCCGAATTTTCGGTAAATTTTCCTTGGAGGTGGTCCCCGCAGGATTTACTTCGGGTTTTAGGGTGAAATTCGGGGTGGGTCCTGACAGAAATTTTGCAGAGATGATCTACACAATATTATCTAGATACTAGACGGTGGAGATGAGGAAATTCGATCGAAAAGTGGTGACAAAAATG
>NC_020497.1:11366553-11367691 GCF_000184155.1 Fragaria vesca subsp. vesca
TCAATTGAATTTTTACATCTTCACCGTCTAGTCTTTAGGTACTAACGTGTAGATCATCTATGTAAATTTTCAGCTCATTTGATAATCGTTAAGGCACTCAAACTGCGTTTTTCTGTTATAAACATGAACAGTTTAAATTTGACTGAATTCAGTTCGTTTATTAGTTTAATCAAGTTTGAGTGCCTTATATGTGAAGACCTTATTTAGGCTGCAAGAATATTGCTAGAATCGATTTGGAAGTCTGTGGTTGATATTCTACCAGCAATACCGTTAAGTTGATTGTTCAGGGTTAACCCAATTACAGAAAGCTATAGCCATAAAAGGCAGAAATCCTTGAACTTTACGGATGAGTTCATTCTACATGGCCACAAAAGAGTGATGACTAGCGAACCCCAAATATTAGTCTAAACTTTCGAAGTGTAGTTCTAGCTTGTTAGTTTTATGCAGTTAGATGAGATAAACGTATGCCCTCTAGTTGTTAAGGCACAGGACAAGGGAAGAAAGCAATAATAGAATCACACAACTAGCTTGCCTCCTTGAAAGTGTATAGTTTGATGCCTACAAACTTGGGTTTGGACCATATTATTAGCTTATCCGACATTGTCAAAGAAAGGCGTTTTGGTGCCATAAGCTTTGGAAACTAATTCTATATACTATAGCAGGAAGGTATTACAACTGTTCATTCAGCTGGAGAAATGACGGTGTTACCACTGGTTTGCAGAAAATTGCAAAACTGCCACTGCAGCATCTATCTCCACAGCAATACGTGAATGCATGAAATGTCCGTTTTGCCCCTGCTTCATAACCAATCACAAAATTGCCATTATCTGCTCTGTCTTGACATCTGTTGTTTTTATACTGCTGTGTTGGACATTTGTGAGTCTGGATTGCTGCCATGTGTCTTGGTCGTTGACGTCTGGCGTCGATGGCTTCTTCTCCACGATCGGTTCGAGTGTATCGAGTGTTCATTGACCATCTTCTCTATCCCTCTTTGTTGTGAGAGAGAGATGGGTTATTCGTGAAATGAAAATTTTTATTGCTCTTTTCAATCAAATTATCGAGGTAATGATATAAGTTCTGTATATGATCGATTTTGGGTTCTATTTCCTTTGCCCTGATCGTATTTACCTTTTGTTTT
>NC_020497.1:11368723-11372570 GCF_000184155.1 Fragaria vesca subsp. vesca
GACCATTACTGGTTTTCATAAATGTGTTGTGGAGCTATTCAAAATAATGAAGGACAATATTGAGCTTGCAGTTTTTGCAGAAGAATTTTAATGGGAAATATATATCAGTGTGGTCAATGCGTAGGAAACTATCATTCAGCTTTGAATGGTGTTGATCATCCATCTTTAACAAGTCTCTTCTATTTACTTTGGCAGCATTGAAACCCTCCAATGCTGGTATCAGGCCTACTCAATTGTTTGTTCAGTTTCAAGTGTTTAAGGAACATGAGCATATGAGCTGACAAATCAATTGATCTATTGCAGAAAAAGTTTCTGTGTTTTGACAAATGAAATGATTCAGCTAATATACTGTAGAGTATTTGCAGAAGAATTGTTCAATGGGGAATATATCAGCTTGGTTGATGCTTTGAGAACTAAACATAAAGCTTTTAATGGTGTTAATTATCCGTTTGTAACCAGCCCTTTATTTACTTCGGTAAACATTGGAGGATTATGATTTCAGTATCAAGTCTATGCAATAGTTTGTTCAATTTGATTCAACTGTTTAAAGGATGAGCTTATGAGCTTACGGGTCCATTGAACAGTTAGCTTATGAGCTTTTTTATACATTCACGTTTGTCCCAATCTGATATTTGTGGCCATTTGTTCATGGTTCAGAATAACATTCTTCCTTGGGAATCTTTGTAGAGTATTCAATACAGCAAGAACTAAGTCACCCATAACAATCAAAACACAAATTAGTAGACAATTGAGAGGCAATTGAGAGCTGCAAACAAAGTAATAGGCAATTTCAAATACAAAAAATCCTCATAGTGCAAACAAAGTAGTAGACAATTGAGAGCTACTATTTAATATAACTTGCTTTCTCATTGCAGAGGAGAAGGGAGCAAAGGGGCTTCCAAGTGACCTCAAAGTAAGTTTAGCATTTCTATTTCAAAACTTATTTATGTTGCGATGGTGCCCTTGAATGGAATGATCTATCTATGATCATCTTCTGATGTTTAATCAATTGACAACGATTAGTAGCAGTTTCATTTACAATCAAATCGATTTTCTGTCTAAAATATGTTTTCCAATTTGCAGAGGAGAAGGAAGCGAAGGGACACCAAAGTAAATGTTCATTCTATCCATATCAGTGCATTTGTTTTCTCTAAAAATTTATTTATGTTGCAGTAGTATGCCTTGCATTGGTTTTGTTTATCTTTTAACAACTTTATCAATATTCAATGCTTCAATTTAAATGTTTATGTACCAGAGGTCAACCAAACAAAGCTAAGTCCAAGACAAAGGAGGACTAAGGATTATGTGCTCATTTTGGATGCTCGCTCCCCAGCAATAGTTCTTTTGATGCTAAGTTGCTAACAGGTTAGACGTACATGGTTCTAACTACAAATCGATTATTGTTTTGACTAACAGTGGGAAGCATTTTGCTGTGCAGAATGATATATAATACATGACTTATTTTTTGTGCTCTCAGTTATTTTGGTGTGTATGACAGTGTTGTCCACAGAGGGCAATGTACTGTATAATATTACAATATGATGCTTTTGTTTGATAAGTCATGTGTATTGTATCAGGCGCTAAGTTAATGGATTTTTTGTAATCTAACATTTTCACTTTTCATCATATCTTCCAATATAGTGTGTGTGTGTTTACTATGCAATGTCTCCATTATATTGCTACATTCATTGGCATACCAAACAACATAAAAATTTATCCAAACAAAAGCAATTCCGGTGGTTAATATCAGTCATTGCAAACCGCGGCATCGCGCGGGCATCATCTAGTACTTAATACTATTTATAAAAGAAAATTCTCTACTGCTAACAAACACCAATCCACTCATTAACATAAACTTCCTCTTCTAATTGAGACAGGCCATTCTGTTTTCCAACTAGCAAAAGAACACTAAAACTCGATGTCCATTTTTCGTTTCGTTCTTCTTCTTGATGGTTTGGGTTGATTGGATTTGTTTGCCTATGCGAATCAGTCTCAAATGAGACAGTTGTTTGATGCAGGGACTGCACATCAGTATGCATCTTAACAATATGAAATTCCTATTTGATGCAGACATGAAACAATATACCTATTCCTATATAGTTTATCCATATTGAAACATTCATCTTATGTTATTACCAAAATTTCTGCCTCGATTGGGTAAAGGTCGAGTGTCGAATTCTTTTCATGATTGAAAGTGGTTAAGTATTTTAGAACTTGAGTTGGGGAAGGATCTAATGGTGTTTTGGGATGTGTTCATACTAACTGTTTATCGTGTTTAATTGAAGCAAGTCTTGGTCTGCCTGAGATTCTTTTCATTCCATGACGTAGGAGACCGGAGAAATAAATTGAAGAGTTGGGAAATAGTTGAATAGGTGGAGACCGAGTAAGAAGTTGTACCTTGAATTGCTACTGCAGCTCTGTAACCTCTGTTTCATTTGCTTTTGCCGTTGTACCTTCACTGCCTTGTGTTACATTTACATTAGCTAAACACAGTGATGTACAATCAGACTTTCAGGCCACAGAAATAATAGTCTTTTTTTTTCTTTTTTTTGTAATTTTATGAAGCAGAAAATAACCTAAGACATATTTTCAATCACGATTAAGAAAATTAACCGTGATTCTGTGCATATTTAATTATTTATTGTTTTCTTTTCTTCTTTTTTTTTTCCTAGTAGTAAATGAAATTTTGATCTTGTTGATATTTGGGGTAGTTCAGGCGGGCGGTTTGCATGGAGAGGCGAGAGGAGGAGGGATCCGAGAGGAGGTGGGGCCCACACATAACTGTAACTGTAACTACCCTGATGTTTGAAAATGCAGCTCCCCTAACTATATTCACTCCAAGAGAGAATAATCACCATTTGCGTGAGTGAATTCTCCCAAATCCCAATATCCCCAATATATATACTAGTCTTACCGCTGCCTCACACAAATTTTGGTGCACCCATCCATCCATTGAACCCAAGACTTCTAATTAGGTTACACAATTCCTGGTGTGATTTCAATAACAGAAAACAAACTTGTAATAAAAAGAACAAAACAACATCAAAGAGGAGATCTCTTAGTGGTCCAAGATCACCAAATACACCATGTGTTTATGGTCCCAATTAATATAATGGCGACATATACATAAAGTGAAGAAGCAGAAAAGAAATAACGATAAACTATTATCAAATAAGATCATTAAAAGCAATTAAACGGTTATGAATTTAAGACACTAAATTATCTGAGCGGTTATGAAATAATAGCTTCATAATGAGTATAATCGAGTTTGTTTTCGGTTGTTTTCTCACTTAGGATTCCTCGAGTTCTCAATAGTTTGAGACCAAATAATTTTTTCTAATAAGGACTATGGTTGATTTTATTTGAAGGCAGTTGCCTACTTAGTTACTCATATTCATACTTTTACCTACTTTCAAGTTCTCAAATTAATAAGTTGTATCTATACAAATATCACGTTTATGATTACTAACATTGCTCCTCGTGAGCTTTCAATAATGATAGGAATCTTTAGATTTCTGTCGCTCAATCCACAAGGGTTTCTTTGCTACTATGTTAGGGAAAACTAGTGAGAAATTTTATTTTCTTCTGCTCATCCAAAATACCAAGGATTCAATTTTTTCTCTGCAGAGCAAATGAGACTTAAGTACATAAAAAATGGAGTAATGAAAAAGAAGGGATGAAAGTTCAAAATTCATGTCAGAATCAAGAATTTCAGAATGAAGAGATTGTGAGTGCGGACCCCAGTGATGGGAATCTCTGTAACAAACTCTCAGCTATGCCTCTGTTCTCAGAAAAATTTCAGTGCACACAAACAAAAGAACCAACTAACCAACCATCTCTCTCTCTC
>NC_020497.1:11372590-11389771 GCF_000184155.1 Fragaria vesca subsp. vesca
CACTCTCTCTCTCTCTCTCTCTCTCTCTCTCTCTCTCTCTCTCTCTCTCGTTTATTTTGTGAACCAACCAAGCATACCTCCCTCCTATAGCCTCTTCTGAAGTTCTGATTCTTGGGTTCTAGCCGATTTCATCAAAAGGTTAACTTATTTTCCACAATAGCCCAAGCCTTGTGATCCTTTTGGACCCCAACTCTCTCCCTCCTTTTGTTTTCATTCCCTTTATGCTCAATCCCTTTTGGTTTCTGTAACAGAGAGACCTCAAATACCAACAAGCTAGCTCAGAAGAAAGGGTACACAGGACCCCATCAACTCCATAAAGCCAAAATGTACGTCGACAGTAGTACAGCAGCTGCAGGTGCCTGCAACTTTGATCCCAATACTGACACTAACCCCATGTCAGAGTCAGCCCCAGAAGTTGTCCTCCACCACCAGAACAACCCCACCACCTTTGCTTCCACTCATGACGAAAACTTGAGGAGCCTCTCCATGGAAGAAGAGCTCTCTAACTACCACCACAACCACAACGCCGCCATGGAAATCGAGCAGCAGCTTCAGACTGAAATGGGTTTCGGCACCATGGACCAAAACACTAACAACACCAACCCTCATTTGATCAATCCCTTTGACACCCACCAAGCCACAAACTGGGACAACAACGATGAAATGCAACAGCAACAACAATTGCCACCAGTAGCCCCAACACCTGACCTACTCAGCCTTTTCCACTTGCCCAACTCTTCTGTGCTCCCACACTCCTCCATTACCTTCACCAACCCCAAGACCCCGGGAGGCTGTTTCCCGGGGTCTTTCGGGTACGAGACTCTGCCCGAGACCCCGTCTGGGGCAGTGGCCTCTAATTCGGTCATGTATGACCCAATGTTCCACCTGAACCAGCTTCCTCCGCAGCCTCAGCCGCCGCTGTTCAGGGAGCTGCTGCAGTCACTGCCACATGGGTACAAGAGAAACGGGTCGAGTTTGTTTAGCAATGGTGGGGATGAGGTAGACGATGGGAGCAGGCAGTTGTTTGAGAATGGGGTGTTGGAGTTTTCTAAGGAGATGAAGCCATTTGGAAGAGGAAGAGGTGGGAATAAAGGGACCAAGCACTTTGCTACTGAGCGCCAAAGGAGAGTCCAGCTCAATGACAAGTTTTCTGCTTTGAGGGAATTGGTTCCAAACCCAACCAAGGTATTGATCTCAATTTCAGAACCTGATTGGTTTCATGTAAAAATGGTTGTTTTGCCGATGGTTGTTTTGTTCAATGTTTGTCTGGGGGCAATTGGTGCAAGTAATCCTTTTAATTGATATCTCAGCCACTTTCATTGCTTGGTTTGCAATTTTAATTGGCTTCCTTTTTGGATAATTTTCTATCAAATGCAATTTTGAGACCATGCAATTTTGAGACCCTGTTTTGTAGTTTCTTTCATGATTCTCTCTCTTTGGGTTGATTTTCACGATTATGGGGAGTGCAATTGGAGTAAAGACTAAAGAAGTGGGACTAATTCTTGAAAGATTTCTTATAACTTCCACAGATGTACCACTTGCATTGATTTTCATCTTTTATTGGGTTATCTATATGGATTATGAACTATTTCATGACTGTTTCAATGTTTTTGGCATGATAATGATGATTCTGCTTGTTTGTGAGCTTGGGGATCAATTAGAGGATCAACAGTTTCATAACTGTTTCTTTGTTTTGAGATAATGCTGACAATTTTGGTAAATGTTTGGAAAACTTGGGACACAATTAATTGGGGCAAAGCCTGATCGAGCATCTGTAGTGGGAGATGCCATTGATTACATACAGGAGCTCAAAAGGACTGTGAGTGAGCTGAAGCTGCTGGTGGAGAAGAAAAGGTGTGGGAGAGAGAGGAGCAAGAGGCACAAGACTGAGCAGGACATAGGTGCCAGAGACGACGATGAGAGCTGTAACATGAAGCCTCTTGGTGACCCTGATCATGACCACTCCTACAACAATGGGTCTCTGAGGAGCTCATGGCTTCAAAGGAAGTCCAAAGACACTGAGGTAGACGTCCGAATCATTGATGATGAAGTCACCATCAAACTGGTCCAGAGGAAGAAGATCAATCTGTTGCTATCTGTGTCCAAGCTTCTTGATGAGTTGCAGCTTGAACTTCATCATGCTGCTGGGGGACACATTGGGAATTCATACAGCTTCTTGTTCAACACCAAGGTTGGTGCTAACTTTATGTCTTTATCTCATGGATTTGTTTTAGTTGTGGCATTTGTTCATGTTGTTGGTATTTTGTGTTGTGCAGATGTATGAAGGGTCTTCTTTGTATGCAAGTGCTATTGCCAACAAGCTCATTGATACTGTGGATAGACAATATGCAGCAGCAATTCCACCTACCAATAGTTATTAGTTGAAGGAGGCATGAGAGCTGAGATGTTGAATGGAATTACTACCAAGTCTTTATAATATGATTCTCTTATATTATGTTGATCTAATTACATTATATCATACATGATGCTGATTAATGGAGATTAAAGAAGTAGACAATAATCTTGGTGTGACAGAAAGCATGAGACATAATATTATATAGGTGACTTGCTTCTGGGATTTGAGGATTTATAAAATATATGCATGGCTTTTGCTAGTATTTTGATTACTGTCGTTAGATTCAGGTACTTCGCAGGAAGTACTTGGCTAAAAGAATCACTCTTTCTTACTATAATCATTTGGTTTGTCACTGATTATGTACTTGCAAAGGTTCAACAAACCCCCATTTTGAAATACACCAGAATGATTCTAAAACATCTATGATTATTCTCCATATTCCTGGTCGGATTTAGATAGCCTTTTGTTGTTGGATTAAATCGACGATGTGGAAATTGGTCCACTGCTCCATTGCCATGTAATGATGTAGCTTTAGCATACTGGGAATCAAAGTAGTGATCAAGTCTCTTTTGCTTAAAATAAAAAAGAAAAAGAAATTACAAGGCAGAGTCTTCAGAACAATTCGATGCCAATTGGTCATAGTCGAAAGCAGAGGAAGCCAAAGAAGGCCAGATTAAGCAGTGATTAGTTTCTGTGGTAACCAAAATAAAATTGTGTATCAAAGTTGAACAGGAAAATAAGCTACTGTGCAAAGATGTGGAGCAATGGAAGAATCGGTCTTTCATGCTATTTGGAATTGCAAGTGTTGTAAGCAAGTTTAGGGGTGCATATACGTTTGCGGTACCAATAACGTTACTTTCCAACCAAAGAGTGCAACCCATGGCCTTGCAAAATCCATTTTGCATGAAAATGTTAAAGACTTCCAGACTAATGACAACACAAAAATGAGATGGATTCGGCTAACCAAGGCAAACAACCGAAACAAACGAGAAAGAAGAACGGAAAAAATGGACATCGAATTTAAAAGTTTAAGGGGGAAAAGAGAATGGCCTGTCTCAATTACAAGAAAAATTTTGGTCAATGAGTGGAGAGGTGTTTGTTAGAAATAAGCAGATATTTGGTTGTTGTAGTAGTAGAGAATTGTCTTATGTAATAGTATTATTAGTTTCCAAAGCCTTATTATGGCACCAAAATACGTTTCTTTGACAGTGTCGGATAAGCTAAAAATATCGTCGAAACCCAAGTTTGTAGGCATCAAACTATACACTTTGAAGGAGGCAAGCTAGTTGTGTGGTTCTATAATTGCCATCTTCCCTTGTTATCTGTCTTAACAACTAGAAGGGCGTACGTTTATCTCATCTCACTGCATAAACTTAACAAGCTAGAACTATACTTAGAGAGTTTGGACCAAACACTTGGGGTTCGTTAGAGATCACTCTTCTGTGGCCATATTAGAATGACCCTATCCAAGTACTAGGACTTGTTTCAATTGATCCGACATATTGATTCAATCTAATAAGCCAACTTCTTTGACAAAGTTTATCATCATGCAGCATGGATTATGACTCGTCCAAGTCTGGGGGAAGGAAAATAATATTAGACTACTTTGTATGTATATGTAACAATCAAAGATCAATGAAAAGAACAAAGGAATGTCCCCTTTGCATTTGATTACAACTATGCCCAATATGAGTTTGTCAATCATGCACTGTGAAAAGAACGGCAGCTAAGCGTTTCACAGCATTCCAACTCTTGCAACAGTTACCAAATTAAAAGGAAATTCAGAGCCTATTGAAAAGGGCTGCATCATTTTCCACAAGAAACATTTTAAACACAGGAGGATTTTGGACCAAGATTTGTATGGCATATGAGCTACCAGCACCGGGAACAGAACTAATTTCACAGGATATTATACAACTTATGTGCGCGTCTAATATCAGGTTAAGAAAGACAAATTGCTTTATGTAACCAAATATTGGGACTTGTAACGCCTGCTACATTCCTTCAAACAGAACATGCTCAACCTTTCAAGTTTCAACCCACATCCTCATATTCCTTCTAAAATCCAGAACTAAGCATAGGACAATGAAGAATGAGGGAACCAAGATAAACTAATCCTACAAGTTTCAATATGCTTGATTTGTTTGATTCACAAGTGAGCAGATAGCAATAGCAGCAGTCTTGCTTCTTCTGTAGAACCAAAAAATTACCGAACTTCACCAAGTTTATATATGAATATATGATGTGGGCATTTATAAAGCAGATCCTTGGCCTCAGAGTATCTACCTACTTTAAAGATGATTTAAAGAAACGGAAATCAGCTGCAGAGGATGGATATTCCTTCACAGACAATGCCTTGAAAAATCCTTCACATACAAGGCTCCGGATAAGGCAGGTAGCTATGCTTCTTCATTAAGTGAAGAAGCTCCATTGATTCCTCCAGGTTTCTGAATGTGGCTTGCCAACGATTTACACGAGCTGTAATCAGCTTTTTCAATAAGCAGTTTGTATGCAGCCATCTACCTTCATCTGCTTACTGAATCCCTTTAACAAGACATCTAAAACATCCGCATCTGCTTCACAATATATTTCCATCATCTTTGCAAAACAATTCAGCGCCTTGTCAATTTCGCTAGCAGAACAATGGCCTTGAATCAAAATCGTCCAAGTTTTTATATCAGGAACACTTCCATTTTCTTCCACATTATCAAGCACATTATAGGCTTCTACGAGTTTCTTGGCCTTGCGAAGTCCAAAGACCATTAGGGTATATGTAATGGTGTCTGGCTCGAACCCACATTTCCATAGCCTCAAATGTTCTCTGCTTCATCAAATCTACCTACAGTCTTCAAAGACCTGTGGATCCCATCGTAAACTCACTGACTCGAATTTCCATCAACTCTATACACCAAATCCAGTTTCTCACTTGCTAAGATGCTCCTTAAAAGCATGATGCCACCCTGAATCCAAGAACCCTTGCAATTCCATTGCATGTAACACTATTGTGCCCATAACTGGGACACTGTTTCACCAATGAAAAACAAAACCTCAAGGCTTCAGATGGGTGAACTCGATGATCCCTCAATACCCTTGGGACAAAATTATCAAATAACACAATATAAAGCTCCCCCAATTCTCTCTCAACTCTGACCCCGAAACAACATCCACTACCTTTTTCACAACCTAATCACCAGCATTATCTTGAATCATCCTCTCATAAATATGCATGAATGCCAAAACGTCATCATCCATCTTCCCAGTCCTAAGCTGCTCCAAATCGCCAAATACGTCAGCACATCAATGTAAAACCCTTACTCTTTCATTTTGTCAGAGTAGCCCAAAACTGTCTCATTGTATCCTTACACACTAAAACTTTAAGCATTAAACTAAAAATCGAAAGAGCTAGCTTGGACTAAACCCATTTTTCTCACAGTCCCTACTGAAAAAATTAGAAGGCTTTGGCGGGTCTTTGTCCAGTTTCTTCAAATCCTATCCAAATTCCTTACGCCATGCATTTATGTGAATGAATTCATCATCTATGTTACTGGAAAGTAAATGACTGACAAATTCAATTGATCTGACATAACGATTCAATCGAATAAACCAATTTTCTTGACAAAGTAGATCATCGTTAGCAAAGATTATGACTTGTACAAGTCCGGGGGAAGGAATATAAGACTACTAAGAGAAACTAATGGATTCATTGTATATATATGCAACAATCAAAGATGAATGATAATACTAAATCATTAAATACCAGGTCTCATTTTGCATTTGACTACAGCTATGACCGATTTGAGTTTGTCAATCATGCACCACCATGAACAGAAAAGTGTTTCGCTGCATTCCAACTCTTGCAGTTACCAAAGGAGAAACAGAACCTACAGAAAAGGCCTGCATCATTTTTCACTAGACACAATTAAAACACAAAGCACAACTTTTGACCAAGATTGGTCTGATATGTGAGCTACACATACTGGTAAGAGAAATAATATTGCAATAACATTATTAGAGCTCATTACGCATACAAGATAACATACTTGAATCTACTTGGTTCTTTACAATTAGCATAGCACATAACTAACAGTAGTTCACCAAACAAATAGAACAAACCAACAATTCCAGAAAACTAAGAAACATCGTTAACAACAGAACTAGGAATAATGCGAAAAGCTAGAAATTCTATACAGACAAGAATTTGGTACTTCTCCAACATATGCCGACTGATAATCCTATCAATGCATCTAGTTTACAGATTTTTAAGACTCATTTCTTTAATATGATTATAGTAATCAAAACATCCAATACTCACTTTTGAAACAATTAGTAAAGTAAAAAGAAAAAAGAAAAGAAAAAAAAGCAAGACCGTGCAAAGAGTTTCCGAACTAAAAACAACTGGGTTACATTCAAAATTGGAGCACAACAGTAGTCCCAGGATGTATTGCCATCAAAACCATTCCGAAGGAAACTAATCCGAAGTGGGTCACTCTCCAAGGAAAAGGGAAAGACTCACCCTCATTGAATATACTTGGGTATCTCTCCTTTCCTCAAGAGGGAGAGAGAGTAGTCGGCAGCATCAATGAGGTCCTCAATGTTATGCAGTGACCTCTCCTCGGAAGCCAACATGAAGATGGCGCGCACCTCTGCTTTCTTGGCGAGTCTTGCTGCCAAGTTCAGCGGCAGATTCGGAGAATTGATGCTTCTCAGTATCTGGCGATACAGGGAAAGAACACGTCCTCTGTTTCTCGCTAAGTCCTCTGCCGTTGCCCATACCAAACCCTTCATTTCTTTCCACAACACAGATTTTGCTGTTTCTAATCAAGAGGGGCTTCACTTTACATTTCAGGGTTCACATGAGTGGGACGAGTGAAAGCGAATTGTCTTTCTACGAGAGCATCTGGCTGTTATTCTTTTTGGTTTAGAGTGGCATCGGGACCTTTAAATTTTGTCATTATACCTCTCGTTCTCTCTACACCTCATTTTTACTTGTTAATATAAGCATTTACTCATTAGATCTCATTTTAAATTTCTAACATAACCTCAGTTATTTATTAACATATATTTCAATCAATTAATTACCTCTTATTCACTCAATAGACCTCTCATTTTTTGGTTTTTTTTTTCCTTTTTGTTTTTCAACATCCATTATCCCTACCTTCATTTTTATCCCTACCTTCATTTTTTTATATATTTTTTTCATGCAAGAAAATGTTCTATCATGAACTATTCTATATATCTTTTTAATTGTTTTTCTCTTTTGTACGTGTTATTTTTTCTCTATTTTTTTTTTTTGAATAATTTGATCTCTATTTTGTACCTCATAACAAATTATTTTAAATAAATATATATTTTCTATAATCGATAGATATTATTATTATTTTTTTTTGCAAAAATATTTATGCACCTTACAAGTATATGCGTTCAACATGTATGATAATATAATACAAAATTTTATGTCACATGATCGATATTGATTATTTTTTTAGCTCTTATAAACTATATATACGCTTTAATAAAAAGAAATTGGAAAACAAATATATATAAGGAAAATCATAAAGAATAGAATCAATTATTATTGAATTGGAAAGTCTAAAGAGAATAAATATAATATTTCCTTTTGTATAATTATTGTCTTTAATAGTTATTGTGTATAAGGATGTATATGTCATTTAATAATTCACAATAGAGTGATGTCTAGTGAGCAAATTTTGAGGTCTTAATAACCGCACTCTTTGGTTTAAATCGCTATTGGGGCGTGGGCATGTAAATTTATAATCAAAATTATAACCGAAATATTATCCGTCAGATCTAATAATAACTAACGGTTGAGATTAGTCATAAAAACTAAATTTTTTTCTTTAAATCAATTTATGGAATCTATCGATTTAATAACATAATAAAAATTGATGATTACCTAAAAGGAAGTTTTTTTTTTTTTTTTTGGTTAAATGATTACCTAAAAGGAAGTTAATGGTTTCTATTGAAACTCATTTACTATAGAGAAAAAGAAAAAATAACAGTAAATCACATTAAAGGTACTAACCAAATTTCAGTTTACAAATACATCTTACAAATTATATTACACATTTAAGGACAAAAATTAACAAATTAAAACAAATTAATGCCCACATGTCATTTGTCACTATAATTTTACCAGAATACCTTTCACTACAAATTATGCTGCTACTATTGACCAGAAATGTGTTATGTGGTACTGTCGAGTAAGAATGTGCTACTACCGATACCCAAGTGCTACTGCCAGTGCTATTGCAATTTTGTGCTACTGTCGGTGCTTTCTACATTATCTGCTACCGACTATGATGCTAGCCCGTTGCTACTACCGACTCTAATGCTAGGACGCTGCTACTGTCCAAGCTGATGCGAGCATGCTACTACTGCCAAAGCTGCTACTGCCAAAGCTGCTATTGTCGTCGTCGTCAAGCGTCGGCCGTCGTCATCGAGTGTCGTTCCTCACCGTCGAGCATGGGCCATCTTCGTCGAGCGTCGTCCGTCATCGTCGAGATGGCTGCTCTAGTTGATAAATGTTGGTATGAGAGAGAAAGAGGTCTGGGAGAAAGAAAGGAAGGTTAGTATGTGATAGGGCATTTGAGTCATTTCATGTAACGTTTTAGAGTGAGGTCTGATACTGTTGGTCTTGGGCTTGGGCCTGCATCCTGTATTGTTTAAAAATTATTGAAGGTGGTTTTTGTTGTTTTAAAATTTGGTCAGATGCTATATGTAGTTCTCTTAAAAAATAAATATAAGATGAAACTCATTTACTAGAGAGTATCATCATCATCTATCTCTTCTTCTTGTCGGTGAGCCGTGGTCTAGTTAGTTAAGGTGTTAACTAACAACTTTGAGGTCATGGGTTCAAATCTCATTGACATATGTAGGGTGTGTGAGTTATTTAATAAAATTTTTTTTAAAAAAAGAAATAATAATCTATCTCTTCTTCTTCATCAAAGAAAAATTTATCTGAGATGATGTCTATAATAACACAAAAATTTATAATCAAATTATGTATCGAAGTATTTACTATTATTTTCTTGTAGTGTACCTATCTATGAAAGTGAAAGTGAACAGTTATCACTTTGATCAGTATTTTCTTGAAATATTTGTATGAATGTATGGAAAAATTCCAAATAGTTCATTACGTCGTTGATCTCATTAAGAAGAATCCAAAATATAGGATTATGAACAATTGTTTCATTATATATTTGTTTCTTAAAAAGTAAGGTTATCAGATGTTTCGAGTCCATAAAATTTAGTCTCATACATCATCAACACATAGGATATCATTGTTCTGACTATTCTGCTCTTTAGTCCTGAGTAGCACCAAACATGGGTCAAGGCTTAGCATAACATAAGCTAGGCATGAGGAGTCCTAGACTATTTAAGAAATTAAGCCGGGTTATGTTAGTCCTGCGTAACAAACATGCAGTTAGGGTCCGACACCGTGGTATTGTGGGTTGGAAGTCCAAATTTAGATTGCACATTGATGAGACACTAAGAAGAACTTCTCCTGCTACACCTTGGAAGATGACTGAGTATGAGTATCAACCGGAAGCAAATCTTGATCCGAATCTGCACCTAGAGTTTCATGACAAGGTAGTAGAAGTCTTACAACATAGTGTGATGTGTAAGATTATCCGGGAATGAGTTGTTCTCAAACATGCAGTTAGGGTCCGACACCGTGGTATTGTGGGTTGGAAGTCCAAATTTAGATTACACATTGATGAGACATTGAGAAGAACTTCTCCTGCTACACCGTACCTTGGAAGATGACCGAGTATAAGTATCATTTGGAAGCAAATCTTGATCCGAATCTGCACCTAGAGTTTCGTGACAGGGTAGTAGGAGTCTTACAACATAGTGTGATGTGTAAGATTATCCGGGAATGAGTTGTCTCAATGCACGCCTATTTTTGTTGACAGTTTGATCTGTTTACTGCACGTTTGGTACGCAGGAATTCCTTAAGCAGTCTAGGACTCTTTATGCTTGGCTTATTTTATAATTTCTATGTTAGTACATGACTCATGTTTAGTGCAGCTCATGACTAAAAGGAAGAATAGTCCTAACAGTGATATCTCATGTTTGATGATGTCTGGGACTAAATTTTATGGACTCAAAAACATATTATAACCATTTTCTAAGAATCAAATAGAATTGAAACAATTGTTCATACACAATCAAAATAACTTTTTTCTACAGAAACCAGGTAAGCATGTCCATGAATAGAGAGATTTGTTTTATGAGGACTTTGATGTTACATTGAGGAATATATACATATATGTGGCATGTGAATTTATAATCAAAATTATAACCGGAATATCATCCGTTAGATCTCAACTAACGGTTGAGAACTAACGGTTGAGATTAGTCATAAAAACTAAATTTTTTTTCTTTTTCTTTAAATCAATTTATGGAATCTATCGATTAATAACATAATGAAAATTGATGATTACCTAAGAGTCTAAGACAAAGTTAATGGTTTCCTATTGAAACCCATTTACTATAGAGAAAATGAAAAAAATAAATATCAGATGAAACTCATTTACTAGAGAGTATCATCATCATCTATCTCTTCTTCTTCATCAAAGAAAAAATTTATCTGATGATGTATGTTAATTATAACACAAAAATTTATAATCAAATTATGTATCGAAGTACTCATATCATATTTGTGTTATAAACAACAAAAAACACTTTTGATAAAAATAAAAAATAAAAACCAACAAGAAGCTAAAATAATTATGTTTATATTGTACTAGATGGCTGCATTCAACGAGAGTCAATTTTCTAATGTGATATTTGAGACTTAATTTGTTTTCTTTCCTCAGCAAATGAGTTTCAATTGGAAATGAATAATTTCCTCGTAAGTATGTTCCAAATGAAAAATAGTTATTATTAATTCTGATTGTGTCTTTAATAGATAGATATACTAAATTGATTTAAAGAATTTTTTTTTAAAAAATTTTTTTTCTGACTTATTTCAACCGTTAATTACTATTAGATCTGACAGATGATATTCCGGTTATAATTTTGATTATAATTTTATATGTCACAGATCCGCCCCCTAAAAAACTAGCATGCCGAATGGGGAAGCTTGTCTCGCTAAACAATTGGATCCGGATTTTGATGTCAAAATTAGCTTCACTAGATATAAGAGAAAATCAGATTTGATAAAACATAAGAAGGGTCACAGTTATTTATACAGTCGATCACCAGCTTTAGATGGATTCAAATTTGTCAATCACATTTTACTTGATCACCCCAATGACCACCATCTAGACACATGCTCAATTTTTATCAACAATAAAGTAAAACAGTTTAAAGAGACATGTGTCATCAATTTAGATAGTGGTCATTAGGGTGATCAAGTAAAAATAGTTGGTAAATTTGAATCCGCTTGAAGTCACCCTCAATTTGTAAGTTAGTAGAAAAGCCAACCTTTCTTGTTGTAGTCCCACATTTACGGGAGCCATTATGGTTTCTACTGACAAAGTCAGTTACAACCACTTAACACGCATTATTATCTTTGTGGAGGCTCTATCCAAACCTTCAAATTTGATTTTGTACGTCTTCAAATTGTTGAACAACATATCTCAGTTTTACCCATGTGTAAAATTAAGCCATAAGTATTAGTTGAGATCATTATAAATCTCTTGCTTCTCACCACAGATAGAGGCCTCTGGAGTCTTCGGAGCGACCTTGGCAAACAAAATCTAAGTTTCGAGGAGTGACGACGGCATCTTTTAGCAACTGCCCTGGCGTCTGCTTAGTTGGAGGTGAGATTTCGTTGACAAGGATAACGAAGACATATGGGTGTGTGAAGTAGTAACATTATGATTGATCTGTACCATGTGGCGACTACATTGAGGATGGATTATGGCTCCGACCGTGCCTACAACGATGGAGAATGCTTGATTGTTGTACACTGGTGTTTTCTATATCAGCATTTCAAGAAGGAGCGACGAACTTGTAAAACCTTTGTAGAGGTTTGTACTTTGCAGGCTGAAGATGTCTCGTCGACTTGATATTGATTGAAAAAAATGTTGATATTTGGGTTATCTAGCATCACATTTAATTTAATCTTCTGCAATGAGTATTCAATTTTAATTTTATTGTACATTCTGAAAGTGAAGTTGCTAACAACGACAAAGATTTGAGTTCCTTAATGTTTGTTTATATAGTTGGGCATGTACAACGAATTAGATAAGTGAACCATTGATGAGGAAAACTAACGACTTGGATGCAGAGGTTTGAGTATGTGTTATAGGACGCTCTTGTTCGTCCTCTTGGTGGCGTTACATCGGTCTGCGGCAAGTCGATGCAATATACTTTGCGGTGTCAGTGGGTGCATATACGTTGTACAAACTGTGGTGATTCGATGATTGGGCCAAGTTGTTGGGCATAAGGCTTCGCTGCCTATTGGGTCGTGGGCTTCGTATTTTGTTAATTCAGTTTCAAAGTATGTTTGTTGATTCTTAATAAGCGGAATAGAATTACTTTGCATGTTTGCTATTTCACAACTTATACGCTTTTATTTTTTAGTTGAGCGCTAAATATTATAATGAATGATCCATCTATATATCTACCATCGTGGGCTTCCGTGCTCGCACTTCTTCTCTATATAGCAATACACTCAATTTATTTTCCATTAAGTTGTTTAACAAGCTACAAGTGGTGGTATAGTCTTATCGGATCTAACTCATAACCAAAACCCTAGACTAAGGCATCCATCCTCTAAATCTAGTCTGCCCAGCGGCGACCTGAAGCCTCTGCAGGCCTCTGGCCTTGCCGTCGCTGAGGGTTTGCTCACCGAATGGGAAATCAACTGTTATTGCCCATGGGGTTAGTCTGATGGAGGAGATGCTAGGCTTGCACGGATTTGTTTTTGGCTAGGTGATGCAAGGTGATGGCGGGTTGTACAGATAAGGCGTCAATCCCCTAAGACAGAGCCAACGATCTGATCGGCGGTGACGTTTCGATGCAAGAACTACTCATGGGGTTCAGTTCGTGTGGGTATGGCGGCGTTATTTTGTGGTGGTTAGGACGACGATGTTTATGAAGGAGCGGGTGTGGTTGTGGCTGCGGCAAGCGGCGTTGATCCGGGCTAAACCTTGTGGTGGCGGCCGAAGGGTTGGCAACTGTGGTGTGCGGCAATAATGGAAGTTTGAGGGTGGGCTGGACCAAAACTCTGAATGAGCCTTGCATGATCGTTCCATGTGGGTTGCTTCATGGACCTCTACTGGAAAAAGATGGTAGTACTTATAATGGCTCTTTTGTCAACTCTTTGGGTGGATCGTTATGTGTACTCATGTCTAACCAATACATGTGTTGACACCTATTCCAAAAACAAAAAAACCAAACCATGATGGCCTTATTTTGAACTATGCACCTATTTTGTGGCATATATCTAATATTCTCAAACGCAAATTACTTTTAAAGGATCTATCTCTCAAATTTTTCACTATCAGTCACACTTATTGGACCATGATATATAAACTGCTACTATACTATTATGAATGGACTAGGATATGTACAAAATATAATTCACCAAACAATCACAAATTATTTTGCTTGATGTTGTACTTGAAGTTGAAGAAATTGAACCCAATTTAAATGCCATCATCCATGTCGTTGTCATTGCTTATTTGACCATTGGTACGAGTGTCACGGCGAGAATAGTTGAATGGAACCTCGTAAGAAACTTTATTTGCCACAAGTCTCACATTCACTTTAGTCATTGCCGGCACGTCAACTTTGCACACACTTTGCACTGCAATTTCCCAAGTCTCAACTTCTCCCCACTTAATTATTGTTGATCTGCTCGTAAACTCACTTAAACTAGTTACAAGTTTTTCATCGTCTCCAAATACCGGAACACCGGCTTGCATGGTTGTTTTAACGCCTCCAGACTTCATAGACATTGTTTTGGCATCATTCCAACTCATGCTCTTAGTCATTTTGTATGGCATCTTCAATGTCATCCTAGTGGTTTCTTGGGTCAAATTCGCAGCCTCTGCTATAGCAATTTCAACTTCATTTTGGTAGTCGTAGGTCCTTGCTTGCGTGAGACGATACTTGACGTTATAGACTATTCTTGACTTGACAATCTCTTCAATTCTCAAGTGAGCAAAGATTGGCATGTTGGTGACATTTGCAGTGAAACCGACCATGGAACCGAGTGTGTATCTCTTGCAGATTTGAAGGTTTCCCATATTGCGAATAGCAAATTCGTTTTTGCTAATTTTGATTGGCTGAAACAATGTGTTGTTGTGAGTCGGGTCATCCAAGTCAGGCAATATCCAATTTGGTTCACTTGGCCTACGACACCAGAACTTGTTTAAATAATTGGATTTTATACGGATACTTCCGTCTGAATTAGTAAAAATTTCGTGGGCTGTCATTTCATCTCTGAAGTCATCACCTTGGTACTCCAAACACATATCACCGTCATACCATCTGCGCCTATCAGTAGTTACGAATTCTCCGTTTTCTCCTCTAAATGGCCACATGTTTAGGAAATATCACCAATGATTCCCAGTCAATGGCAGTAAACAAGTCACATTGTGTTGCCACATCTGTAAAGTTAGCTTGATCATTTGTATTGCTATTGTTCTCATTTGTACTATTAGGCTGATCATTCGTACTGCTATTATTCTCACCAGTACGGTTTGTTTGCTCAGTATTGTTATTATTCTCATCTGTAGTGTTGTTGGTAGTATTGTCAGGTGAAGTAGATAAGCCTCCTTTGAGGTGTTGTGCATTGACATTGTCTCTCTGCAAGCCTATGTAGTGTCCTAGTTGGACATGGCGAAGATGCACTAACATTCTCTTCCGATTCATTTCATTTCGTTGACGACGAGCAAGACCAACATTATTATCATTTTCGTTGTTGTTGTTGTTGTTATCGTCATTGTTGTTGGTCTCCTCGTTATCATTGTGATTAACTACTTTATTTTCTTGGTGATCCTGAGGCATGTTGTATTCATCTCTATCGAAATATTGATCTTGACAACCTTTATCTAATCCAGCATTGCCACTATTTTGAGTGTTTTTCAGTGGCATCATGATCTTGAAGGTGCTCAATGACATCAGAATCAAGATGAGTATTGATGACTTCCGGATCTTGACGTTGTTCGACAATATCATCATTCTCACCATCACCACCATCACTAGTGGCATGATCATCATCGTCCTTATCAACAGTTGGATTACTTAATTCTTCTATAGTGATAATAGGCTCAAACAAGGTACACGAACTCTTCGACCTATTCTCCTCCGGCTTCTCAGCTTGCGCAACAATCCAACGATCATGGTCTAGCGTATTTGTCCCAAGAAGCCTTACCAAGTATTTATTGTTGTAGCAACATTTTATTTGGACTAGTCCTTGGTTCTCACTGCTCTTTGCCATTTCCACTTCGAACTTTGCATAATGGCTCCCAACTTCTTCTCCAAAGAACTTGAGAAATCCTGTGGGCGCCTGATCAACAGTTCCCTCACTAACTTTTGTGTAGCTCAGGTATTTGTTGTTGTTTGATTTCAAAACCACAAATCTTGGTATTATGATTTCATCACTCGGATTCTCTCTTCTATCAATCTCAACCTCTATCATATTCTCTTAAGCCCTTAGGGTGCAATATTTATAAATATTATAGATGCCTGAAAAAAAAAAAAAAAACCTAGAGACATTCAGTTTTCTGCACATTGTTTATATATCTCAACATGTATGTTTACCTAAGATGTTTTTATATATATAGAAAGTTAGGACCGGTTTTTTTTAAGTCACCGAGTGTTCTTTCAGCAAAACTAAAATTAGACTAATTCAGTTAATTATAGTTCTGCATTATTGGTTCTCTCAAAGTCTAACCGTCTATTTATGTCCATCTTCCTCATCTTCCTCTCCTGTTGAAGAGATTAAGGCTCTACCTCTAATTTCATGTGTATCAATAACTACAAGTGAGGATGAATGCTTGCACACAGCTAGCTAGTGACAAATCAAAAAAATTGATGTTTTTTTTTTGTTTCAATTTACTCACAAAAGTGGATATATATATATATATATATAAAAGCCTAATTCAAGTTGTTCTTTGTTTTTGATCTTGTTGAATAAGAATGCTTTCGCTTATTAGTGAATCCTGTGGTGTTCATCGATCTTACATGTGACTGATACACAATGTATGTTGCATTGAATCTGCCTATATGTGAAAACATAGAAAATGTTAGGGTTTAGATAGGGCTAGTTTGATACCAATGTTGTAATAAAAAAAAGTTTGAAACCAATGTAATTTCTTCCTTTTTGTACCTTGAGCACAATCTGATCCACTCGATTTATATCTGGCACCAGTTCATCAATCCCTCAGTCACAGCCCAAGATTATACACTGAAATCATATTAAGCATAGAAACTGTTATATTCATATATATAATTATATATACAGTGGTTTTCGAAAATATTGATATGCAACACCATGGCCTCGTTTGCTGGTGTTCCTTGCAGGCTGATTCTCAAAGGGACATAATATTCGAAATTGATCATATACTGTGTTACTCACTAAAGGCTAGTACTAGGAGGAAATTTTGAGTTCAAATTTAAAGACAGAAACAAACTAGAGGCTCACTTCAGCTGCAAGTCTGCATTTGCAGGAAGAGTAATGTTAGATGAACCACCTTTTGGGAAACCACCTAAAGCTCATTTTAGGTGGCAGTTGCCATGGCACAACCACATCATCAAACCATGATTTCTTATTCTCCTTATATTTCATTTTTTTCTTAATTACAAAAATCCTCTACTTTTTTTACTTTACTGATTTTATC
>NC_020497.1:11389791-11410788 GCF_000184155.1 Fragaria vesca subsp. vesca
ACATGCAATGCCATGTTAGGGGAAAAAAAAAGTAGCTGGAAGAAAACAATTGTGTTAATGAAGATCACAATTCACAAAAGCATACATGAAACCCTAATTCAATTCCCCCTAAACCCTAATTCCACTTAATATTCATCATAATCTTGATCATTTGGAATTGGTGGCTTTTGTTAACAATGCTTGCGAGGAAACCGAAATCCAATTGAGAAGAAGTTGATGATCAATTGAATAGGAAGTGAGAGAGTTGAGAGGAGACGTGAGAGGAGGAGAGAATTGAAGACGTCGAAGATTATATAAGGCAAAAAAGATATAGGGTTTATAAGAAAAAAAAAATCAGTAAAGTAAAAAAAGTAAAGGAATTTTGTAATTAAGAAAAAATGAAATACAAAGAAAATAAGAAATCATGGTTTAATGATGTGGTTTTGCCATGTCAGCTGTCACCTAAGATGGGCTCTAGGTGGTTCCCCAAAAAGTGGTTTACCTAGCATTACTCTTACAGGAACTTCCCTTGTTAATTAGGGAAAACAAAATGATGGAGAAAAAACGAAACAAAGATACATCAACATTGTGGTAAAGAAACCTCCTCAAGGTTCTGTCAAGTGATTTTTTCGAACAATAATATATAGTTCATTCCTTTCTTCTGCCTTCATATTATTCTATTTTAGGTTGCCTAAGTCTACACCAGATTTGCAGTTAAATGTACGTGGTTGGTAGGTTTCTGCCGTGTGTGTGGTATGTTTGAGCACCCTGCTAGAGGTTGTACTAGTACCCCAAAGGTTGAGATTGTGAGGCTGTTTGAATGCCCCCCAAACCCTAACCCTAACCCTAGGGCTATGGTTTTCGAGTTTGGAAGCAGCTCCTCGTCTTTGGTGCCACCGAATCCATTTTATGGCCATCCCAATGCTACTGTTCTGAATTTACCAAGTAAAGTTATGAATTTGGCAGCTAAATTTGGTCGTGCTTCTAATGATCCTATGACACTACCTTTTGGTTCGATGGCACAACCTAGTGCCCATCCACATTTGGTTGAAGATATCACAAGAAAGAAGAGTCCTAATCGACCTCTCACCTTAGTGTAGTATAGTAAGCGAGCAAAGATGGTGATAACACCATATATTGCAGGAAAATGCAGAAGTGCAGCTTGGCTTTGTACCGAAGCTCTCTCTTAAGACTTTGAATGAATCATGGTCTCCCCAACTGAGAAGTCCAAAGTTGGACGTCCACCTAGCAGGATGAATAACCCTAAAGTTGCTACTGGTGAGGTAGGATAGGTGCGTGAGATCAAGACACAACGCAAAAGAATTGCGAGGGCGATCTTGCAAGAGGACAGTGATGTTGCTAGGGTTGAAGATATCTTGGTGGCGGAGGCAAGTGTGCCTCAGACTGAGATGGAAGCAAACGTTGCAGCGACAGAGAATGTTGTAGATGCTATGGTGTTGGAGCAAGATGGTAGCTTGATGCCTTTAATGGCATCTGAGTAGTTATTTTAATTTGCTTATGATAAAGCTAGAGGAGACTTGGTTTTATTCCGTTTATCCTCTAGTATAGTCAGAAAACTATTATCTTTGGTTTTCTTTATGTTTTTCTTTCGTTTTTTCTTTTTGGTTATATGTTTAGCCTGCAATTTGGCTTTTAGGCCACAAAGACATCCTAAGATCGGCTCAATCTTGTCGTGGCCCTTTTTTGGGTGAGCTTGTCATTGTAACCATTTATCACAACCCCATTCCCCCGCCCAAAAAGTTTTCCTAATACTTCCTAATAACATCCTGACTGTCTATTTTCAATCAACGGTCAAGATCTCTTCAACCAATCTTAAAACATATTTTCTCACAACTTCGTCTCATTCTCTCTCAAAAATCACATCTAATATCTCGCCTTCGATTCTCCTCCTCTCTCTCAAACCTGAAACTATCATTAGTCAGGCGTCCACCTCGGCCCGCCTCCGCCGTCCGGTGTCCTCCTCCTCCTGCCGCCGGCGTCCTTCATCGATAGTGGGCGTATTTGAGAAGAAAGTTTCGATTTTGGTTGAGTGTTCGGGCGTTTCTGTAAGAGGGGAAGAACTACCGGCGGCTTTGCTTTGATGGCTATGAGCAATCCTGAAATCATGTTGGTCTTTGAAGGGTTTTCTTTAATGTTCATAGAAGCTAATGTAAAATTTGACTTCTTGAATGAGATTTCCATTTGCATTGCGAGACTCAGGAACATCAAATTATGAGGAAAACTAGTGCAGCGACATATTGGTAGTTTTGTAGAGCAGTGCATTCTCTTCTCTTCTTGCAGCTGAAAATGATGATGAAATTAAGGATTACTGAGCAGCTTTTATTGCTCCAATTTTTGTAGTTTTGTAGAGCAGGAACATCTCATGATTTGATGTTCATGATTTCTACCTGCAATATTGAGCTTCCTGATTTTCTGGTTTTGTTGGGAAGGAAAAAAAAAAANAAAAAAAAAAAAAAAGTAAGCCTGGTTCCTGATAGATTTTTGCTTTTGTATAGCTGTAAATGTTGGCTGTGCAGTTGAAGGACAAAAAGTGAGATGAAATGCAATTTTTGGCTGTGTCTTTGCTCCATCTCTATTCAGCTACTTGCATTATAGAACTTGTTTGTTAGTCTCTGCCACTTTAAAATTGAAAGCTGAGAAATTTAGACTCATTACACTCATTACTTGATCTTTATCACAGAACAAAGAAAAGAAGCAAAGTTGGGTACTTCAAAATTACACCAGTATTTCTGCATATGCAACTTGGTTAATATGTTATAGCAAAGTAGTTTACATGCTGGGTTACTATAAATACATCCAAGATAGGCATACATCCACTGTAGCAATAGAATGAGACTGGAACATGGATCCTGGAACATTTCTTTCCACACGCTATCTTTACCAAGCTTATTTTTATGGTCTTCCAGCGTCCGCCCTTTCCCGTTCACTTTCACCGCCTTCCTGTCAATCGATAAGCATGATAACAAGTTACAAAGAGATCTCTGGTGAATTGAAATATTTGAATTCATGTTAACATAGCACTATACATCTATCATGCATTTGTTTCTCTCTAGAGTAGTATCACATTTTAACTCATATTAATTATCTCATTTTAATTAGACATACAAGCACAAATGGAGACACATACACAGTGCATACATACAAACTGAAATAATTGACTTGATAAATAACTCATTTCAATTGTGCCACTGCCAACTGAATTAGGAGAGCATATAATGGACTACCTTCTTCCCAATGTGGCCATATTTCATGTAGGCTTCGCTGAAGCTCTCCTTGTTTCCTGATTGATCAGTAAACTTTATGTTCTACAAATTGGAAGTGGAAGCAGTTCATCAAGTAATTCACATAACACTGATTCATTCACAGAACATCTACAAATTGGATTTTTGCTGGGTTTGGTTTGGATGGTCATGCGGGAACCTTATGTATCCCAACGCTTCATGAAGCACTGAGGCTGTGTCCGTCTGCACAGTACAAAATTCCAAGAAGCCTGACTAGTGAGAGTTTCAGGTTCGAGAGAGAGAGGAGGAGAAGGCGAGATATTAGATGTGAGATATTGATCCCGGTTCGCTCAACTCGTACCAAAGCAATTGAGTCCCGCAAAACTCGAGGTTTCTGTAACTAATTATCAACAATCGTTATTCCAATATTAACAGAACCCTTATGTTTAGGAGAAAATCTGTGTTTTTGAACGTTGCATTTTTCAACAGGTCATTGACTGAAAAATCAAACAGAAACCCCCAGAAGAAGCTCAAACTTGGTTACCAATAAGCCTCCCGGCCCTATCTTCTTCTTATTAAACTTTCCCTCATTAGAGAGAGCTATATGCATTCAGTTTTGAGTATCCATGATCAAGATTTTATTCCTTTAGCTTCCATCCGTGCCTATTGACCAAGGTGTTCATTCTATTTTCTTATCGAATTCAAGTTGTTCTTTGTTTTTTATCTTGTTGAATATGAATGCTTTCGCTTATTAGTGAATCCTTTGATGTTCATCGATCTTACATGTGACTGGTACACAATACCTGCTGCATTGAATCTGCCTATATGTGAGCACCTAGAAAAATTTAGGGTTTAGATAGGACTAGTTCGAAACCAATGTAACAGCTGCAAGCTTGATTTCACAAGCAATCCATGTTCTAAGGACAAGCTTTATGTTTAATTCGAGTAGGGCTATCGTCAATAGCTCATGGCAGCAAATCAGATTAGTTGATTGAGTTGCATTTAGGTTTCTTAGTTGTTGATATATCCATATAGTAAAGGTATCTGATCCTCAAGCCAAACCGGCCACTTTTAATTTCTTCCTTTTTGTACCTTGAGCACACTGATCCACTCATTTTGTATCTGGCACCAATTCACGATCCCTCAATCGCAGCCCAAAATTATACACTAGAATTATATCATGCATAGAAACTGCTATATTCATATATATAATTAGATATACAGTGGTTTTTCGAAAATATTGATATGCAACACTATGGCCTCGGTTGCTGGTGTTCCCTGCAGGCTGATTCTCTAGGGAAACAATTATCGAATCTGCTCATATACTGTGTTACATACTATTGCTGGTACTAGGAGGAAATTCAGAGTTTAATACTTCAATTATAAAGACAAAAACAAATTAGAGGAACTACAGCTGCAGGTCTGCGCGCAGCAGGAACTTCCCTAGCTAGGAAAACAAAAAGATGGAGAAGAAACGAAGCAAAGATACATCTGCATTGTGGTAAAGTAACCTTCCTTCTCAAGTTTCTCTCAAGTGTATTTTTCTAAACAATACTATTTCATTCATTTCTGCTGCCATCATATTACTCTCTTTTAGGCTGCCTAAGTCTACACCAGATTGGCAACTAAATGTACGTGGTTGTCAGCATGGTCAGGCATTCACTATGGACAAAGTAAATGTTCTTCAACTTCTACATTCCTAATCTTACTACAGTTTCTTTAACATCTACATTATGATCTTGTATCATATTGCAGCTCATTATTCTTACTTCTCTCTTTGGCAATAACAATTCACCATTTACTGTGCAGGAGCTTCTGGCTGCAAAATCAGCCAAATTTGCTGCTAGACTCAAAGAGAATCCGCAGGAAGATCTTTCTAACTTCCTCCATAGTGTCCCTGCTGATGCGGAAACTATTGAGCTTGTTGCGAGATTCTATCATGGCTATGAACTACAAATTTGCAGTCAGAATGTTGTACAGCTCATTTCCGTTGCTGACTATTTGGAGATGACTGAAAGCCACTGCAAAGATAATCTATTGAACAAAGCTGTTTCGTATTTTCAACAAAGAATCCTCCCTAGCTGGTCTGAAACTATTAAGGCTTTGCAATCCACAGAAAAGTTATTTCAACAACCCTTGAAGCTTGAGTTAGTACACGCCTGTTTGGACTCTATCATTAGAAAGGCAAAAGCTAGTCCCCAACTTCTGGGTGAACCAATACGGAATTCAACTGCAAATGTTGATGATAGCGATGAGGATTATGAAATTTATAAGCCAAATGCAAGAAGAAGGCTCTTCGATTTTGATTGGAAATCAGAGGATCTAACTACATTGTCCCTCCAGCTTTATGAGCCTCTCATGCATGGAATGAATAAGCATGGAGTTCCATCACAGTATGTGGCAGCATCTCTTTGTGACTACATTAAGAAATGGGTTTTCTGTGGCAGGGGAGAGGAAGCACACAAGAAAAGGTACCAAAAGGACATCCTTGAAGCAGTTGAGAGGCTTTTGCCAGATGAAATAGGACTCCTTCCATGCACGTTGTTGTTCCAAATGCTTCGACATGCTATATATTTGGAAGTTACCTCTGACTGCAGAAATGGGATTGAGATCAGAACTGGAAAACAACTTGACCAAGCAACAGTTCAAGACCTATTAATACCATCTCAAGGCTATTCTAAGGTACTGCAGTATGATATTCAATGTGTGAGGAGAATTGTGAAGGTTTTCTATGCTAATTACTCTTCATCAAATGTATCTGACGTAACTGGTCTAATAGCAGTCGCAGATCTCATTGAAGAATTCTTGGCTGAAGTTGCTAGTGACATAGACTTGAAGATATCTACATTTGTCGGATTAGCAGAGATGTTGATTTCAGCATCCATGGGAGTAAAAACAAACTCAGATGGAATATACAGGGCTGTTTCTATATACTTAGATAAGCACAGACACATGACAGAATCCGAGCGAGAAGAAGTGTGTCAAGTTCTGGATTTCCAAAAGATGTCCCCTCAAGCCTGTGATCATGCTGCCAAAAACGAAAGCTTGCCATTAAGGATGGTGCTACAGGTGTTGTTTGCAGGGCAGTTGCAGCTGCGAGACACCATCACGAAAGAGGTGCAGAGTTCGGATGAAAAATTAGTAAAAGAAGAAGCTTACGAGGTTAATGCACCAAAGTTGGATTTGTGTGAGGTCAAAATGAGATCAGAGGTGGAGAAAATGAGCAAGAAGGTGATGCAGCTTGAGAGACAGTGCAGTATGATGAGAAAAGAGATCGAGAACAGCTCTAGCCTTATGGTGAGGAAGGAGAAAACTAGCTTGTGGAGAGAAATGAAGAGAAAGTTTGGTTGCATCAGCAGCGCTCATGATTCTGACTGCCAATTGAAGAAGAAAAAGTTGCCTCCGAGACCAAAACTTGGACTCTGACATGTAGACTCTTCTTCAATCTACTATTTATTTTCAGATAGTCTAGTAACTTGTTTAATTTTCAATCTTCAAAATGGAATAATACTCTTCAAGTGGTACTAGTATCATTCAGCATATGGTAGGTTTATAGTTGTTATCTCTGTATATTTTAACTGCACCAAGGAAAGAAACCCCATAGTAATAGGGTAACAAACTGATGCAAGCTTAATCTGAAATGCAAGCTTAGGGTTTTGGTAAGAACTAGCTTATATCGATCATGCTATTGGAAGATAAATCTCAATGTACGTTGGAAAGATGAATCATGAATTTGAACAAACTAAACAACAATATGCTATGAAACTTGTGAAAACCATATTACAGTATACAACAGAGCAATCTATCATCTTTAGTTAGTCCCACTTCTAATTGCCATCATGCAGTAAACACAAATATCATATTGTTGCAATTTACCTCAGAATCATTTCATGTCACCCCCTTCGCTGCAGTCATCCTTCACACCAGAGACTTCCCAATTGATCATCCCCCATCTATATAATCAATTGTTCTCTTTCACTCTCTCTGTCTCGAGCTTTTTTGCTTCTTTTGGCAAGAAAAAGTAGCATATGGTTCTTGCCTATCATTGCTTCATTGATGCCATTGGTTTCTTGCAATGAGAAGAATTCCATTCGTCGCACCCCATTAAAACTAGTCCTCCTTGATGGATATCTACAAATCATCCATTAATCACCACCAATCGACAAGTTATGTCGATACAATTATCAAAATCAAACCGTTAATCTCAATGGCATTTCACTTTCTGTAGAACCAACTGAACCATTTGTCCCACTATGATCCTCCACATCTATAGTTCGATATTCTGCACCAGCTGCCTCAGGTCCCTTTTGGGTTTGGCCTCTATTTCCATCATCATTTCCCATCATAACAACCCCGGCAAACTGCACATGGCGCTGATTGCCGCTGGGGGAATTCACAGGGGACCCTGCAGCTGATGATGCATTGGCAATTGTTGGTACACTACTCGTGGCTGGGGCCGTGGTGGCTGTGTGCCTGCTGCTTCCTCCTCCTCCTCCTCCTGATGCCTTGACATACCGGCCACTTCCATCGATTTGTGTGCAGCTATCCCCCGGTTTGAAGCACCTGTAGGCGCATGTCACGATCCAGAAAAGCCATGGAACGGCCACAAGTATCAGACCTACAATGGGATACCATAGCTTGGCTTTCTCACCAGGGAGAAGCATATAAAGGAAAAGAAAGACCGCTCCAGCCACAATGCAGGTGAAGAAGAGCGCGGAGATGATAGAGACTCTAACATCTCCTTTTCTTTCCTCCATTGAAGGTGAAATCAATGTCGAATGAAGATGGGAGAGCTAGGTAAAAAGCTCTTTTTCTTCTTCCCTTCTTGTGGAGGTTCTGGGTCTGTTGATGTCTCTGGGTTTGGGATTGTGTGTAGATTTTTTTGCTTTGTTGTAAGAGCTGTTGTTGTTGTTGCCGGAATTGAACGAAGTGGTGGTAGGAAATTATGGGGGAAAATGCAATGGTGGAACTTGGAAGGTTTCAAAACAATGCGTTGAAAGCGGGGCCGGTTTCTAACTGCAAATACATTGTTAATAACTGATCAACGAGTTTAGTTCATACAGAGAGAAGGGCACGTACGTACGTACCCCATGATAATGGCCAAAGGCAATGATCATGTATATACTATCTAGTCATCAAAGATACGGTCAATATACGGTACACGTATGGTAAAGCTTGTAAGAATAAGGATCCTAAGAATAAATGTAATGATACGATGTACAATTACAATGCTAGAAATAGTGTTGAGAAGACAACAGAAATAAAACAACAGATTTGTTTTGTAATCTAAGCAACTCCAGAACAGAAATTTGACCACATAGTTCAAAATTCTTACCAGAAAAAGGGACATGCGAAACTCAAACACGTCATACAAGTCAAAGAAAACTTGGCATCAAATATCATCATTGTAGGGATCAAAGAGGAGAGCCCCATCCACCACCACCAGGAGTCAAAATCTGAAGAATTTCCCCTGACTGCACCTCAACTGTGTTCTTACCACCCAGGTAAACCCTTCTTTTATCTTTTGTGATTAGGTAGTTAGCTCCGCGAGAGCCATCCTCCCCTCCTTTCAACCCTCTCGGGGCATGAACACGCCTCTCTGAAAGAATGCTCACAACAACTGGGCGCTTGAACTCTATCTCCCTCACAAGCCCATTACCACCTCTATGATATCCAACTCCTCCACTATTCTCTCTGAGGGCAAACTTATGCAAGATAACAGGATATCTCTGTTCAAATATTTCTGGATCAGTCATTCGGGTATTGGTCATATGACACTGGACTCCACTGGTCCCATCCCAGGATGGACCAGCTCCACTCCCACCTCCAATTGTTTCGTAATAACCAAATGTGTCATCCCCAAAAGTGAGATTATTCATACAACCCTGTGAGCAAGCACAAGCCTGAAATGCAGTAAGTACAACATCAGTTATTCTCTGAGAAGTGAGAACGTTACCACCCACCACAGCGGCCTTATCACTTGGAGAGAGGAATGATCCAGGTGGAATGTAGATTTTCACAGGAGCCAAACAACCTTGATTCAATGGAATATCAACATCCACCAAGCAGCGAAGACAGTATATAACTGCTGCAGCTGTTACGGCTTCTGGAGCATTCCAATTCCCATATACTTCAGGACTGGTTCCACTGAAGTCAAAATTTGCTTCACCTTTGACCGAATCAATTGTAAGCTTCAGATGAATAATGGATCCATCATCCATGTAATCCTCTTCTTCTATAGTGACCGAACTCTTATCTCCAGTCCTGGCTGACTGAGATAAAACTCTTGCCGCGACAGACTTTAGCATTTCTCTCACTGCTTCTTCTGCATTCAGCTGCACATAGGTCATGTAAGCCTGTACTGTTTCCAAACCATACTGCTCAATAAGCTCTTTAATAAGAGTAATTCCTCTCTGGTTTGCAGCTACTTGGGCTTGAAGATCTGATAAGTTATCTTGAAGCCTTCGAGTTCCCGGGATCTTTTGTGCCAGGTCATCAGAAGAGGGGAAGCGGAGAAGTTTAGTAATTCCTTCTTCTTGAAAAATCCCCTTTTCAACAAGCTTAAATGCTTTTATAGCAGCCCCTTCTTCCCATATCGACTTGGAAAATGGTGGCATGCTTCCAGGAGTAATACCTCCAATCTCTGCATGGTGCCCTCTACTTGCCACAAAAAATACCAGCTTTCCATTATCAAACACAGGTGTAATAACTGTTATATCAGGAAGATGGCTACCTCCTGCACAAGGATGATTGGTGACCAAAACATCTCCTTCATTCAAATTTTCACCCCAATAGTTGAGCTGCCACCGAACAGTACTAGACATTGCTCCTAAGTGCACAGGGACGTGAGGAGCATTAGCAACTAATCCCCCATCAGGTCCAAAGAGGGCACACGAGAAATCTAGCCGTTCCTTGATGTTAGTTGATATAGAGGTTCTCTGTAGGGTCCTTCCCATCTGTTCAGCTATACCCATAAATCTATGATTAAAGATTGAGAGCTGCACAACATTTGCAACCTTTTCTGCTACTTTCAGGGTGTTTGAAGCAGACTCGATTTCAATTTTAATGTTGCCATACTTGGTTATCATAGCTTTGCACCTAGGTTCCACTATCACAGTACTATTCCCATTCATAATTATTGCTGGACCTTGCATGACATTCCCGTAGCCCAGATTCTCAAGCTTGTATAGAGGTGTTTCTTGCCACCCATACTCAAAATAAACCTTGTAGTTACCTTCAACTTTAGGAGAACTTGATGCAGATTCCAGAGCCAATGGCTTCAATATATTAGTCACTCCTACCCCACGAACCCTAACATCGCTTACTAGGATATTCCTATTCAGTAATTTAAATCCGTACTCCTGCTGGAATAGTTCCACAAAGTCCAGATCATACTTGCAATCTCCATCTTGTCGTTTTTTAACCATGATTGAGGTGTCTGTACCTTCATATCTCAAATTCAAATATGTCTCTGTTTTTATATTTTCATCTCTAAAACCTTGCTCTTGCAACTTCTGCTTTACTTGACTCAGTAAAGCGGCTTCTCTGTGAGAGGCCTCCTGGACAGAATCCAGACAGTAAATCGCAGAGTATGGCTCCTGTACCTCCTCAACAACATCTGCCAATCCCATCCCATAAGCACTTAAGATTCCACAAAACCTGTGTATGAGTACTTCTTTCATACCCAATGACCGAGCAATTGCACATGCATGTTGAGGCCCAGCACCTCCAAAGCAGGCAAGTGCATGATCCTTTGTTTCATGACCCTTCATCTCAGTTAATTGCCTTATCGGACGGCACATGGTCTCATTGGCAACATTCACAAATCCCAGTGCAATGTCCTCCACTGTCATGTCCTTTGCAAATGGATCCTGGCTCTTCCGATAGGAATTTATTTGCTCAGCAAGATTTTCAAATTCTTTTCTTGTTTCCTCAATATCTAAAGGCTGATCTTCATTGGAGCCAAAAATTGATGGGAAATAATCAGGAATTACATATCCGAGGACTAAGTTTGCATCTGTAACTGCTAATTCCCCACCTTTACGGTAACAGACTGGACCTGGATGTGCACCCACTGATTCTGGTCCTACCCGAAAAGCACCAAATTGGAACTTCAACTTTGATCCGCCACCAGCAGCTACAGTATTTATGTCGAGTTGAGGTGCTTGTATTATGGCACCAGCAATTTGAGTTTCCAGAACTTGTTCATAAGTCCCAGCATAACGGCTCACATCAGTAGACGTGCCACCCATGTCAAATCCAATAAGAGGTTTCTCTGTTTCAAGCCCAAAAAGTGTCTGAGAGTAACCCACAACCCCACCAGCAGGACCTGACAAAACAGCTTTGTGGCCTGAAAATCGACTTTCTGGTGCAAGTCCTCCATCAGATTGCATGAACAAAACATTCACCTTCCCCAGCCCTTCATCAAACTTAGATATGAACCCTGATAAGTACTCTTTGATCACTGGAGTCAAATATGCATCAACACTAGCTGTTAGACCCCGAGGAACAGCTCGAACCATAGGTGTCAAAGCTGAGGATAAGGAAACATGTTTAAAGCCCATACTAGCTGCTAATCTTTCAACAGCTATTTCATGTTGCGGGTAAGTGTACGAATGCATTAACACAACTGCCAAACAACTAATTCCCTTCTCCAACAAACCCTTGAGTAATGGCTTTAACATTTCTACATCTAGAGGCTTTACCACTTTAACCATCTCACCAGAAACCCCTTTAACTAATGACGCAGATCTAGAATCTTTAGTATCATGAACGAGCTCAACTCTCTCATCAACCTCAATAACTTCCTCATAAAGGTTTGACGGTTTAGATACAGTGAGGTCAAAAATATTTGGACGAGCCTGGTTACCAATCTGCAGCAAATTCCGGAAACCCCGAGTAACACAAAGAGCAATGCTTTCCCCTTTCCTCTCCAAAAGTGCATTAGTAGCAACAGTTGTACCCATCCTTATCCACTCTATCTTATCAGTTGGCAACTTCGAACAACGGGAAATTTTCTGCCCTGTAAATTCTTCTAAAATTCTCCGAATTCCTTCCACTGGAGCATCATCATAGTTTGATGGATCAACCGATAAAAGTTTCAAAACACGACCATCAGGCTGACCTGGGACCTGAGCATAAACATCAGTGAATGTGCCCCCTCTGTCAATGCAAAATCTGAGCTTGTTGGCATCAGCACTCCCCATCTCTATGGTGATAGCTTAGTGTTGAAATGCTCCTGATACGGAAACTGCAGAACCAATGACAAGAGAAACAATTAATTCCACTAATAAGTTTGTCATGTGATCAATCAAAACTGTTGATTTGGATGGACAAACTATCTCTAATCATCCTCCCTATTAGAAAACTAAATAGAAAAATCACGAATGATTAGTTCCTCCAACGCAAACTCCATAAACTAGAGTAATCACTGTGATCATTTTGTGGGTTTAAAGTCGATTCAACTAGCAGTAAATACAATTCACAATGCATCAAATGCCTCGTAAGTCCAGAATATCACCCCAACAAAAAAGAACACTCATGTTTTGGCATCACAAAGCTTGCATCAAAGTTGAACTCCAATTCCAGTTTGGTGTCATAAGCCATAGGACAAAAGAAAACGTTGAAAACAAAACAAATTCTGCTTCCTTTTAATTTTAACTGGGAAATCAATCCTTTCATATCTAACCAATTACAACCAATATTGAATCAATCACTTCACTTGTTACTATTCAAAAGTTAAGTTAATATTTGGTGTTTCCATGAGTTATTTTGAAACAGTAATAGCCGCAACTTAAAGGGGCCAGATTCAAATACGAAATGAATAAATTTTTGAATCCCAGAATCAAAAGCAGCAGAGAATGAGTAAACGGGAAGGAAACCAATATCAAGTAGCCGAAACCCAGAATCAGATGGATGAAGAGAAACGCACCAGTGATTGTTTGGATGCCGATTAGAGCAGTCAGTAGTGGATGATACAACTCAATTCACCTTTTGCTAGCGTCAGTTGAGTTGTAGACTTTATACATGACTCCACGTGTGGCTGATTTGGCAAAGGTGCTTCAATCTTTTTAATTAAAAAAAAACTCATCATAAAAAAAAAAAACAAAAACGCAGCTGAGAGACGGATGTAATATATACATATGCAATTCAAATTTACATTCCGCATTCTACAGGTCACACAACTGATCTGATTTTGTATTTTAGTGAGTTAAGTTTTGTCTTTATAAAGTTTTAACTAAAATATGGAAAAGATAAACGTAGATTATAAAATTAAGAGTACAAATATTAGTTCTTATCGTAATAATTAGTAATGTAATTGATGGAGGACCGAGCATAGATCATCCACTATTGCCTCATTTGCATGACTTAATGTTCAATAGAAATAACGCTTAGTTTTCAATAATCGTTTGGGACTCTTTACATCTATTTAACATTACAAACGCACACTTTTTTTTTTTTTTCTTCAATTCTATCTAGTTAAATCTACATTTCAGTACCTTTTTTTGGGTAAATAGAAACAAGTCTTATTATCGATTAGACATGTGCATTCATGTTTCAAATGCTTACGGGTAAATCAATTCCTCAACCTCAACTATGGATTCTGATCTCAATGAAATTGGTGCCATTTACGCATTGCTGAAACTTGAAAGCACATACAGTACGAGAACTTGTAATGGTTTCAATTCGGTTCCAGATGATCTAATGCCAGAAATTGGACCTCTTTGGTTTAGTGAATTACTAAGTATTTGCTCCAGTTGCAGTGTAATCTTGCTAGAGGCAGTGATGCTCTCGTTTGAGGCTATTACTACCCCAAAGCTTTTCTAGCTCTTGCCGTTACTTTCAGAAATAAAATAAATAAAACGGGGGGAAAAATTAACTAGGATTTAGACAGAACTACTCGCCCTAGGGCTTAAAAGCAATGCAGCGCACATAATCATCCCTACAACCAACGAAAATTCTGCCACCAATCATTACAGGGGAAGAGAATACATCTCCTGTGAGTTCCAACCTTGCAAATTCCTCAACATCGAAATTCTTTGCACTTGCACCTTTGGTGGCATCCAAGTTAACCTGAATTACAATTATGCTTCCGGAGCTGGAACATACACAAACCATCCTGGAAAAGATCTTTGATTAATATGTCAACGATCATACAGAGATTCATATTTTTTTTAGATCTGTACTTCTTTACCTGCTGTCCGGAAATTTAGACTGATCAGACACCAAGCTCAGGTGCTCATCAACATAGGCAGATGAAGTAATTGGATCCTTAACATTGTATTCCCAGAGCAAACCTCCCGTTTCCTAAGGTGAACATAGCAGTGATCAATGTGCCATCATAATATACTGAAAATGAATAATTGAAACCCCATATTTTACAATATCTTAGGTAACACAACTGGAATTCAATGTAATGAAGCAAATCAGTGTCACCTTGCAAAATGTCTGAATATAATAAAAAACATTAACTCAAGCCTAATTATAGACAAAGGTTGTTATGTTTTATTCAAAGAGAGATCACCATAGGCATTGCAAACCCAGAAAAGTGAATGGAATACATATCTCTATCAGATCCTAAAGAAAGCTATCAGAGATGAACACATTACCTTTTGGTCCTACTGTTCTATTTGCAAACACAGATACAGCAAATGAAATATGACATGTTATCAAGAAAATAAAAATTATAAACAATACAGATTACAAATTAAAAAGAGGTCACAGAACTTACAAGTTTAAGTGAATAGATGCTTCCATCTCTTGAACAAACAAGTACCTGTGAATCATATACAAAACAAGATAAGTCTATACAATTTGAAAGTTGCAGGATAGAATGTCCAAAATTAGCGGGTGACATGCTTCCAGTATCAGGACAGGTCCAACTTTAAGATAATCAGGAAATTTGAACAGAACAACAAAATTAATTTTCTCCTCTAAATTAATTCTCTTTTCTTTCTCACTAGAAACATTGGCAACAAATTACTACTGTTGTAAATTGGTTTCAGGCCATGCTCTGATACTAATTCAAGTAAAACTCAAAAATTCCTGAACCCACCAACTTTGAGGTTTGAAATTCATGTGCCTCTGAGATACTGAAATGTAAGAACAGCTTCCCGCAAAAGAAGAGATGAGAAATTATCCTTCTCAACAAATTCTGGACCAGAAATTTGAAAAATAGAAGACTCAGGAGATGACAACTTTTTCTTTTTCAGAATTAAGAAAACGGCCAATATATTCCAACTTGAACGGTAAAGCCATCATTAACCCCAGACTATCAATATTTGTGTATGTATAATTATATATATAGTTCTAGGCATCCAATGCAAAACCAATTGGAAATGGATGGCAGACACAAGGCCCTGTAAGCTCTAGGCAAAGGCTTAAATTCTTCAATGTAGACAGTCCATACAGACAGCTTAACATGCTGCTTCCTTGGAGACTCCTACTGAATAGGAGACTCAGATACTGCCTCAAGTGTGACATGACTTGAGCCAAATATGTGGACGGCTTAAATGTGGAGCAGATGTAGCCACTCAACCTAACATGTTACGTGGATTGACCTCCCCTTATACCATTAGTAAGAAATATAGGCATCCGATAGAAAATCAATTGATTATGGTGGATTTGGCCCAAGACATTATATGTTTTAAGCAGGTCTTTATACTCCAAATGGGAAAAGCTTCACATTCTATCACATATAAGTATGAATGCATACATCTGTGGAAGGGAACATGCATGTAACCTAATCATAGTCAATATACCTGGAAGGGAAGTCCGGAAGATATGCACGCTCCAGCAAATACAGGCCCAGCAGTTCTAAACTGTTTCATCAGTAGGAAAAAGGATTCAGGAATTGTGAATCAAGCCCAACATTCATCTTAGAGGGATTAAAGCACATATAGGAATCAACTACAACATTATCCTTGATCTTTTCTGTAAGAGAACCATGGATTGAGAATGTGCAGAAACACACTTTTCAGTGAGCAGGTAACTCAATATTGTACTCACTCATTTCTAAGGTGTATATACACAATCAAAAACTATAAGTGATCTGAATCTATGATTCTCGATTCTTTTTTAAAATAGACCTGAAACTTAGCCTATTTTAATGAAAACGGGACTTTGTAAGTCAATAGGGTTAGAACATATAATTCAAAAGTACGGGTTTGAATATACAGTCAATAAATACTGCGCAGAATAAGTTAATTATATATCAATGCCACGTAATTTTAAAGGAAGAAAAAGGCTAAATAAGACAACAAATTGTTGAACCGACAACTTATTTCTGTTGATTGCATAGAAGGTTATCAGTCCTGGTAAGAAAAAAAGGCAAAGAAATCTGTTCATTATTTGCTTTATCTTAAGAAACCTTGTAAGAAACAGTCTTCTCGATTCTTAACTAAGCTCCATGATAAGGATTTAGATGGCAAAAGCAAATATATATTTGAAATGTAAGATGATGAATATCAAACAAAGCAATATATCAACGTACCCTCCAAATAATAGATCCACTTGTGTTAAATGCAAGAACATGCCCATCCACCAAGCAACATATAACTGTATAAGAAAACCCAGAAGAAAATTTAGAAAAACAATAGCAAGACACGATCTTCACATATCAAAAAGTTGATTGAACCTTACTATTTCCATTCAGAGAATTGATGGCAAGAGATCCAAATACTGGCACTTCTAACTCATGCACCCACATGATAGAAAATGGCAATGCCTGCATTTGTACAAAATTAAAAACACAATTCCTCAAATCATCAATTAACTTGACCAGATTCTAACATTACTTTTCTTTTTGGAAACAAAACATGGGACATCATCACTTCACAAACAAAGACAGTGCATGAAATATACAAGCTAGAAGGTGTAAAAAAAACCCTTGATTGCATTGGTCGCTGGGCAGGAGATATGAGAATCAGTAAATGGTTCAATTGTGTATGGGATGAACTCCAAGAAAAATAAAAAGTTGTTGTTAATAGCGTGGAACTAGCAACCAGGTATCTTACCGGAGCAACACATTTATAGAGCTGGTTATTAAATACGGTTAAGGTAGTGGGACCAATTACTAATGATGCAGGTAGTTTTACTTGTGATAGGACTACTGAATAAGATGGCATGGTTACTCAGAGCTAATCGTAATTGCAACTACTCAATTTATAAGTCTGCAAATACAATTCTTTACTAAAGTTTGCTTGTGAAAATTCCTTCTTGGTAAACCTATGAAGATATATGAGTTATCTGATTTAGCATATACTCTTACAAAGACAAGCATCACCATTGAAAAATAATATAAACATGACAACACATTAGCACATGCAGTTTGTAATACCATTATTGAAATGGCTGTCATTTGGCCTCCAGTAGTAGCCACATAAAGTATATTATTCATCTGCAATTAGTAAGGTATAACATGTGAGAATCTTCAAAGTTTACTGAGTAAATAGTGTACAAGATTATACTTCGAACACGATATGATGCAAAGGCCAGCTACATTTATCATTACTCCTTTACCAATAAAGAATATCAGTATAGTTTTTTGAAGACCACAATGAGAGAAACACAGGCTTTTTATGAAATCAATAACTGACGAGGGATCAAAGACAACCACACCCTAACTCAACAAAATGAAAGCATATTACATTCAAATTACTGTTTGTTACTGTTTGACAACTCACCTCATCTATTGCAGGAGACCCACAGATACTCCCGCCACATGGAAGCTGATAAACACAGCAATGATTTTTATAATCTAGCGCATACAAATTATGGTCATATGACCCACACCTGCAGAAAACTTGTCACAAATCAGTTTACTTTTCTTTTCCAACGAAAGGGGGAAAAAAAGAAAAAAAAAAGAATAGTCACAGTATGTAAATGAAACAATTAAGAGAAGCTGCTCTTGTTGAAATAGTTTAAGAAAACAAAGATTACACCAACAAGCTCTTCTTGTTTTGGTTGATTCACAAATAGATTTTCATCAACCGTGCTAACATACAAGTTTTCATATCTAAGAAATTCTAAATTTATTCTTGTAACGAAACACAGTAAAGGTTTCTACCTATATGATTGACGTCATAAATTCAATTACTAAAATACAAAAGACATACACAACAGATGTATCAGTACCAACATGCAATCTGGCAGTACCTAAAACTATTTCGCTTTACTGATAAGATTTTACTCTTTAGACCTATTTCGCTACCAATTTCACCTTTTTACACCGGTGGAACGGTTAGATGCTACAGAAAAGCTTTCTACTACAAAATAGAGGACCATAAAATGCTGGGGATGGCAATTACTTGGGCATGTGAGCACTTTTTTAATCAAATAGAACAACATTAAAACCAAAGTAAAACAAATGATGCTACACAATTTGAAGACAGGAATCACATCTTGTTGTCAGATTACCAGTTTATGATTTCCATTCTTTTATATCGCACTGGTTGTTTACAGATATAGTTACTTCTAGTCCAAAATTCATAGAACTTATGGAAGAAGTGCCAAGCATGACAAGCATTGAAGATCTAACAATGAAAAAATCAAAAGAATTTTTTTGTCATTTGATCAAAATAAGCATAAACAGAAGTTTGTAAGATAAACTGATAAACTATCTTCTGAACAACTACCAGTACACACGAAACAATTTTTCCTCATTCAAAGAAAATTGCAAGAGGTAGTTTCGAAACATTACCAGATCAATTGTCTTTGACTGTCTATAACTGGCTGTGACTTTACCTTCAACAAATGCATCAACCATAAGAGGATATAAAAATAATAACATAAGGCTTTCTCAGTGTGTGTGTGTGCGCAATATATATATATATATATATATATATATATATATTCCTCTTGCCAGTTCAATCTGGACTATTTATTCATTGAATGCTGTAAGCAAGTGTAGTCCATATTCATAGTTGGCAAAACATGACAAATAGTGAGAATGATTATACATGTAATGGTAAAGCACAATGCAAATGATCTCCAAAAATAAAAAATAAAAAATAAAAAAAGTAGCGCACACACACCCATACGTGTGTTTGTGTGTGTGTGCAGTGGAAAAACAAATGGAAATCAAAGTTAAAAAGAAGACATATAATCAAAAGTAAATAAAAAGCTTTAAAGCCAGCATACCTCACCGGACGTTTGGAAAGTCCAACATATGTTACCATTCGAAGAATCCAGGAAGTATATCTTCCCTTTGTAGCATCCAACTACAACCTAAAGCAGTAAACTACATGAGAAAGATTGAAATGCCCTATGGTGTTATTGCAGAGGACATATGAAGTTCAATGCACAGCAGTCAGTGTTATGCTAAGGACAACCTGGGTAAAGTTGCCAAGAATTGCTGCTGAACATTCTACACGTCCTTCGAGTTGTAACTCCCACTGGATGGAACCACTGAAGAAAATTATATAATACCACAGTACTAAAAGAAAATTATCTCATGCTCAATAAAAATAAAACATTCTTGGTCAAAATGAAAGTATATTTCTACATGCACACCAAAATTGCTAAAAGTTTTGGGAAGAATCAATACAATAGTATACTGATAGCCAAATGTCAAGTCTTGCTCAAAATGAAACATTCTTGGTCATAATTAAATTATATTTCTACATGCACACCAAAATTGCTAAAAATTTTGAGAAGAATCAATTTAATAGTATATTGAGGGCCAAATGTTAAGTCTTGCATAAAGGGGATACAACTGCTGTCAATTACAGAAAGTAAGAATCCAAAATTTCAAAAGATATACAGAGGGCCAAATGTCAAGTCTTGCATAAAGGGGATACAACTGCTGTCAATTATAGAAAATATTAAGAATCCAAAACTTCAAGAGATGTGCAAAATTTCAGCTTTTTTGTATTAATAAAATGCTGTTTCTTATCAACAAAAAAAACAAAAAAGACACTCAAAAACTGCATCTGGCATCTATAATGTGGTGGATTAAGTGATAAAATATTATAGCCCACTACTACTAGAGAGTTCTTACCTTCTGGCATTAACACACGCAAACTTTTGCGAGTGAGATCCAATGAATAAGTAGATATCCTGGTCTTTACAAACAATAAGCGGTGATGCATCAACACAGGACCCCATGTCAACTTTCCATAATTCTTCCAAAAGAACTTTTCTATTTTTTGAGACAACCACAGAACCGGCTGCTTCATAAACTTCATTCACCCTAAAACTCTCATACACAACCTTGTTGCACCTGGTGAAAGAACATGACATGAAGTTTTGCACAGAACTCCATGGATACCCATCAGCTGGACTAGCACTCTGCAAAGTTATACTTGAATTTACTTTCAACCGTTTGGACTGAGCTTTCAACTGTTCAAAATTAACATCAGTAGGAGTGTCATAGACAGGAAACATGTTCTTTCCCCCACCCTGATTTATCACAGATTCAGAGTCCACTTTAACTTTCATACTGAATGGTCCTTTTCTCTCTAGAAGAGCCATACAAAGCTTAGATGGAGTTGGAAAGCTATATATCAATCTCATATCAACTCCTATATTGTTAGCAAGATGTGCAGCAGCAATAGAATTTCCACCAATCATAAAGAAATCATCATCATCGGAAACCTCTTCAGCCATTAAAACATGATTGAAGGCCTGACAGAAAATTCCAAAAGGAATTAATAGTGGTTGAAAAGACAGAAAGATTACCATTATATGAAAAATAACAGCTTAACTGTCATGCCATATTGAACACAGGACTTTTTACACCCTTATGAGAGAGAGAGAGAGAGAGAGAGAGAGAGAG
>NC_020497.1:11410808-11416494 GCF_000184155.1 Fragaria vesca subsp. vesca
AGNGAGAGAGAGAGAGAGTTTAGCAAAATGTCTACTTTCCTATCACAACTAGTATTGTTGCCTTTAGATACCAGAAACAATAATGATCCGTAACTTTGGACCAAAATGCCTGGGCCATAATGCTTACAACATCCTCTATATGACATCAATAAGAATGAATATCCTAATTGCATGCCATATCAGTTGGACTGCATATAATGAATGGTAAAATAAAATAAGGCAAATCCAAGCAAACATACATGTGACTTGACAAATAATCGGACCCAATAAAAGGTTTATCATACTAAGAGGGCTAAAGGGAAAACCTTTTTAATTACTTGCAGTAAATTGCTTCTCCCAGTTTGATCAAATTCATATTGGATATGTTTTGCTCGAAATACTGAATCTGCTAACAAAGTGTAATCAACTTTCCCACTAGTAGATACAGGAAATGATTTCATTATAACAATGCGGCCAGGAATCATTGCCAGTGGAAGTTTGTCAACCATCCAACTTTTGATGGAAGATCTGAATGTTTCATCAGATTGTCCCTCCTTTAATATTATAAATGCTACAAGTTGCATTAGTTCCCCTTGACCATGATGAAAAACAACAGCAGCATCAGTTACATCTGGATGTCCCACCAATATATGTTCAATTTCCTCTAAAGCAATACGCTGCCCATTGTGCTTAATAGTGCGGTCCTTTCTTCCCAAAAAAACCAAGTCACCACTATGCAGTTGTTTGGCAAAATCACCAGTTTGAAAATATGATCGACTTTCATGTCCATTTACAGAACTGTCACAAAGAGAACTAGGAGGTAATTTGACAGTGTCCAGAGGAGTAAATGTAGAATCAGAATAGTATCCAGAAGAATTGCAGAGACCAGCAACAAAAATTTCTCCTTCATCAAGTACATCATCATCACTAACAATCACAACATCACAACCAGCTATAGGTATACCAATTGGAACACTTGTTAGTGTCTCTGTCTCCAAAATCATTGGCAACCTCTTGCAGTCAAAATATGTGCAATCACCTGACACCTTGAATTTAACGATTGTCATGTCAGCAACTGACAAATTGACCACAGCATTAAAATGCCACAGAAATAGTTCAGATTTCAGTAACCACTTTAACTGTATTGATATGAAATGTACAATAGCATCTTTCTCAGTGATATGCTACGACAGGCTTTACATTACTCATAATACATTAGAATATATCAAAGCCTTTATAAAATATTAATGCGATTCTGTACAGATAAGAGCCTTCACAACCAGCAACATAGGAGTTGATATCAACAAGCAAAATGATTATAAATTTTCGATAGTGAATAAGTCTGACCGATACATAGAAGCACATCAATTCCACTACTAGTTTGTGGTCATAATTGGCTGAGTGTACCAACAAGAAGTTAGTGGGAAGTGGAAACTGTCAGCCCATACTTTGTTTTGGACCTCACAGTATCTACCCAGCTTTTTTCTTCTACTTTTTTTTTTTTTTTAAGAAACAATATCTAGCCAGATATTTGCTAAAGTTTCCGGTGTCCTAAAGATTGTAGGCTCTAGCAGGAGGCACCATTTCGGAGCCCGGGTTGCAAAGTAGGTTTGGGGAAATTCCGGGTATCAAAACAAAAAACAATATGTACATTTGTGTGTTTTAGGGGACAGAATCAAATACACTCTTCCTACTCCAATAGCATATTAAGATTAGCATTATAATTAAACACAAGGGAGTAGATAAATCAGTAAAAAGAAAAAAGGAAAATTAGTTCAATAGGACTGCATGTCACTTTCATACGCATCCAACCAGAATATGACTTGGTCACACTGTTGGACATCTAATCTAATAAAAAGAAATGAGTTAAATCCAAAGGAAGTGCTAAATTTTTACCTCTGTACTCCCATACAAATTCAAAATAGAGGTCCTTGGTAATCTCTTTGACAGCATATCCCACAAGGATAAAGGCAAAACCTCTCCGCTAAGCACTAACAAATTCAGTGAACTTAGAAGCTGCTGATAGTCTCGACCTTGCAAAGCTGGAAGGATTACTCTCATCAGTGAGGGAACAGCAGTAAGTCTACTGATAGAATAAGCCTACAAGAAAACTCCCAGCTGAAAAAATAAATAGCTAAATAGAACTGAAAAAATTGTGCCATGTACTAAGAAAACATTTCAGCATAATTTCATATAGTCTAAGACTCTTAAGGTTTGCATAATCAAATTGGGCATAATCAGAAATGTAAGAGCTATTTCCCTAGGCAATTGATAGAATTTTTAAAGTAAAAGGTAAACTTAGTTTTGTGAGCATTAATCACATTCTTAGAGAATAGGTCCAGTATATTAGTTCCACGTGAGCAATACGATGAATGCTATTAAGGATTGTAGCAAGGATACTACTAGAGTGAGACCCAGTACAGGAACTACAAGCAAAGTTCAAAATAAAACATGTTTGTGTCAAATGAGATACTTTTGGTTCTGCAATTTGAAATAATGAAATTAGAACATTGCACTATATATACCCTTCATTGCACATCCTTTTATTGTTCTTGAGTATAGAATAGTAAAACACAAAAATGAGCCAAAAGTCTGTTACATGAATCTCAATGATCAGCAAATGGAACCAACCCCCCCCCCCCCCCCCCCCCCCAACTAGAAACCTAATATGGCTTGAATTTCATGGTTGAAAAGGATGCAAGCCATGAATTTCAAAGGCACAGTTACTTCCGGACATTTACAGTTTCTTTTTCCCGAATCAACGTAATCAACAATTTCAACCACATCCTAGGCCTACTAAAAATCCAGGAAATGTCTTTCCCATAATCCCTCCAAACCAAGAGAGTAAAATTTCACATGTCAATACCATATCAATAATGAATTAGTCAATGATATCCAGTTACCTTAATGAAATGTAGTATTTTGACACTGTTCTAGTCCTAGTTCAAGATTATAATCCAAGTTCAGAAAGCTAAACACACAACAAAGAGAGGGTCAATATACCTGTAGAAAATCGAGAATGGAGAACACATTCTGTTTAAGCTGATTGAAAGGAGGTATGACCAAAGTACAACCAGTAAGAATAGCACTGAGAAACTCTTGCAAATGATCAACAAAGCTCACTGCAGTCTTGAACAACAAGACCTCCTCTCCTTTCAATGGATACAACTCTTCCATCCACCGAAACCGATTCCACAGACCTTGTTCAGTTCCACACACACCTTTAGGCTTCCCCGTCGAGCCCGAAGTGTACATCACATAACAGAACAGCCTCTCTTTCTCTTTCTCTTTCTCATACTCTCCTCCATCAGTCACTGTCACAGACTCTCCACCGCCCATGGAAAACCACAGAAACCTCCGATTGGAAGTCTTCTCTAGCCAACTGGACTCCAACTCGTACCCAAACGGCGTCGTGGAGGTGATAATCAGGTCGACATCGGCGGAAGCAACGACGGAGAGCAGCCGCTGTTTTGGCCAGGACGGATCCAGAGGAAGAAAAGCCTCGCCGCACCGCAAAACCGAGAGCGCCGAGACTATGTACTCCACCGACGGCGCCATATATACGCCGAAAATTCTCGGCCGGAGCTCTGACGAAGGCGAATCAAGCTTAAAGTGACGGAGCTGCGAGGTGAGGGAATCGACGGCGGAGATTAAATCCGAGTACTTGAAGGACCGGTCGCCGCCGTAGACGGCTTGGACGGAAGAAGAAGCATCGGCGGCGACGGAGGTGCGGGTGCGGCGGGACTCGGCGGCGGCGTGTATGACTGCGATTTTGTTAGGGTTTTGGGAGGCTATTGTGGAGAAGCGGTGGGATATGCAGCGTTGGATGGGTGTGGTGTTTTTGTGTTGCACTGAACTATCAGCATGGCTCGTCATCTCTCTCTCACTCAATAGTCACTACCTGCTCTCAGTTTTGAAGTAGGAGAAGCTTCTCTTCTCTATATTTGAAGCGTTTAACAACGGGAGGGGACAACTCGTGCACGGCACGTGACATACTCCAGAGTTTTCTGGCCCGGTGAAAACAAAGTTTTACTGTGTGCGCAAAATTTTGGGACTTTACGGTGTGTTTGGGTGAATCATTTTCAATTTTCGTAGAAAATCTCTATTAATAAAGCCAGAGAAGTAGGGAGTGTCTTGTGTGCACGGCCGTGGATGTGCACGCCCATGTGTAGTGCACGTGATGGAAAGAAGATGTTGAATATGAGGAAGGTGTTAGTCAAGTGGCGTTAACCACTGGAATAAAAAAACAAAAAAAACGCAGTAAAACAATGATTTACCGTGACTAATCTAAAAAGAAAGAAAATAGCATAACCGTTCGCCGTTCGCATTCAAGCCGACCACTACTCCTCCTCTTGCTTACTAGGTCTATTACTTAAGCGATCGATCGACATCGAGGTCCTCTTGGCTGTCAACATTCAACATTCTGAACAACCCAAAATCGTAAAAAGGTTTGAAACCCCGGGCCCGGCGTTAGATTTAATCCGAAATTGGGGATAAATATATTTTTTCGAATTGGCAGCCGATTGAAGGATTCATCTTGTTGGTAACTGCCATCTCGTTGGTGAAGGTAACGATCAATGATAAGTTTGTATATATTGGTTGAATTAAAGCTTTGTTGTGTTAATCTATCCTTTTTTTGCGAGTTGAGAATGTTGGAGTATTATGCTGCAATAGTAATGATTAGTATATAGATTGGCATGTTCATCTCAATTCCCTTGAATTTTATTCAGCTTAACATCGTGAGATATGAGTATATTGAATGTGAAGTAAGGATATTGTTTTAAGAGTATTCTGAATATTTGCATCAATGTTTTTAGTCAATTCCATTTTCGGGTATGTCAGTGTCTCTCGATTTCCAAGATAATGCGTTCTGCATATAACATGCGTTGCACCTCTCAAACTCTTCTTGTGGCATCCTGTTTACCATCATCCCTAGCAGGAATACTTCAAACCTATACATTTATGAAACTCAAAGTTTAGATGTTCAGATTAGAATGTAGGTATGTAGTCTCTTAATAGTGAGTTAGTGAATTACTTCTACTGCCATAGGCGGACGCATGTTTTGCCTAGTGAGGGCAATTGCCCCCACTTAATGTCATGGATATTGCTCTTTGAAAAAGAAAAATCTCTTCTTCCATTCTTCAGTTACCCTGCTAAACATATAACATTTAACTGAAGCTGAGACCAGAATGAGGACAAGTTCCTGATCTACCAAACAGGTGTCTTGTGCCATGATAAACAGTTGTTATATTTTTTGCTTAACATACCGGAAGTACTTGGAACTTCACAAGCTAAGAAAAATGTATTACAAGAAAGAGTCATTTTACTGTAGACTAGTGATAAATAAGATAAGATGTTTATGGTTAAGTGTTTTAGACCAGTGATATGCATTACTAGAAATGGTCATTTTACTTTAGACCTCTACCGGTCTTGTATCTCAAAGTTAATTTTGGATGCATACCTGGGTTCTGTCTCTAGTTTGATGTTTTTTTTTTTGTGGGTACAAAACTTACTCTCTGAATTGTTCAACTTTCGACTCTTTTATTTTTCTTTTTATCTAAAAAACAAACAAGGAAAAACTTATTATTATTCTCTGCACCAGTTCCATGTTGCTTCATGGAATGCAGATTTCATTGTTAAAATCAAATAGACATCTTTTTATCAGATAGCAAAGAAATATAAACCCTGAGAATATTCATTTTTTAAA
>NC_020497.1:11420127-11421139 GCF_000184155.1 Fragaria vesca subsp. vesca
AATGCGGTGCATTCCCTCACATCGTTGTGTGCTGCATATTTAGGTTTTTACCAACCTGACCACTTGTGATGGTTAAACCTCAAAATAATATACCTCTCCAACGGAATTATTTTCATAATCATATACTCATTCAATGGTTTAATTGTACACTCGGTGTTACTTTCATAAGTTAACATGACGTAATTAACTGAAACGGTCGAGCGTTCATGTTTATCTACTATTTAACGAGGTTCAAAGGGCAACTACTTTAAAACATACAAAATTGAGCAAACCACGTCAACCAAAATCCAATCCACAGCTTCGATCCATTTAGGCTATGGATTGGATATGAAGGAATACCACGACTTTCTGTTGGATTATTGTAACATCATAAAGCTACTTCATATTGATTAAGCAAAACCAATTCCATTTAAACACCCTTTCTCAATGCAAACAATAGTTATAAAATTGAAAATGAAACAGGTCATGAGTGCATTGGTCACAAAACACAAGCATAAGAATGTCAAAATTTAGTACATCAAATACAAAGACTAAAAAAGAACAAGAAAAAAAAAAAAGGCTATGCCAGCATGGTTTTTGAAACAACTGAATACAAGACTAACGTAGGCAAGAATGGTCGATGGGCAAGAAAACAGCTAGTGAGTTATTTCTCTCAGCATATAGCCGTAAACAAACTTAATAAACAAAGTGTTATCTCTGAATGACAAGGCAATCTTCTGAACACTTTTTTCTTTCAAACTGCTTCAATATCAGACTACTTTAGCATATCAGACTACTTGCTAAAGTTTGAAGCGGGACATCCCAACTGAAGTTTCTCATAACATGTAAGACAAGTAGGCAACCACTAAACTCAGAAACTAGAACCATTTATAAGTGAACTATTGGTCTTAACTTTTCATTAAAAATCATCATAATAAAAACCATGTATGTTTCAAGCTAGCATTGCCAAATTATTGGAGGTAGAAAAGGCTGAAGAGCTATTGCAATCAGCTTATACTGTTGAATGCAAAAG
>NC_020497.1:11421159-11435001 GCF_000184155.1 Fragaria vesca subsp. vesca
GCTTATATTACTTCTTTCTCAGCCCTCATATGAAGGATTTCGATTTAGCCACGTGTCATAACACCCTGCCGTGTACATCCACGGCCGTGTATAGAAGATTCTCCAAGAGAAGTAAAGTAATCTTGCAACCAAAATCTCTATCAATTTTCGTAGAAAATCTCTATTAATAAAGCCTGACACTATCGTAATCTTGCAACCAAAACCCAAAACAGATAAATATGGGAAGAGAGGATTTAGCGGACGAGAGGAAGGAGGGAAGGACGCAGACGCACAAACGCAGTCTCATGATCTCCGACTTCAAAAGAACTGTCAGGCTTCAGAAGAACTGTCATCCCACGATCTCTACATAGACGGTAACTACCACACCAACGTCAAGTAAAAATGGAACAGACGAAGCAAACGAAAAAAGGAACAAAAAGAAGAGCAGAGCAAAATCAAATCCAAAAGAAGGAGTAAATTTAAATCATTTCGGCAAAGGTGGGAGTCATCGGTCTTTACTCCGCTTAGCGATTTCGGTTGCGATTCTGGTAAGTAATATTGATTGGGTTTTTTTAGGTTATAATTTGGGATCTGTATTTGGGATTGGAAGGGAAATTGTTGAAATTCTTCTCAATGGATTGACCTTTCTTTTGTTCAAAACTTCTCACACGGGTGGAACAAAACCAACAATTAGGAGGAGCAGAGCTCCACCAGACGAAGAGAAAATTGCTATCAATTCGACTGAGGTTGGAACTGATAATCGATTGAGATTGGTATTTGTATATTTTTCAATATTCACTTTTTCCTTACTTATATTGTGTTCTGTGTTGTGAGTCTAAAGTTCTACATATGATTTTTTTTTTTTCTGTGCATTTTCTTCTGTGATGTAGTGCTGAGACGGCTTGGAATGAAGTGCATGAAGTTAAATAGGCCATAGAGACTCCAAAGCCTAGACTTACTCACAACCTGGTATGTTTATCAGTACTCGCAGACTCATGTTTAAAGTTTTTTGCTTGATTACTCATGCTCTAAATATGCCTATGGCCCATCTTAGTAAATGGATGTGGATTAGGTGAAATTGAGAACCGTTCTTGAAATGATGTAATTTAGTTATCTAGGCTTTTGTTTTTTTTTTTTTTGGGTATGTAAGAGTGGTGGAATTGGGAATCCCTTATTTAGGTGATGTGTTTTTTTCCTGTAGCTAGGGAGGAGTGGAAAATGCTATGGAAAAGGTAGAGAACGAGAAATTCAATGGAGTATATATGCTTTTAATATATTTGCATCCTTTTTCTTTTGCTTTTGATTAACTTGGTGGTTACCTTGGAATTGTTTGTATATCTTCTTTTGATTGTGACTAGTACTACTAAATATGTATGAGCTTAAAACAAGATCCATAGCATGAACTATAGATCCCCTCTTGTGTGATTATAACAATTAGTATCAAGGCCTTATGTCAAATTAGAATGATTTCCCTAATTGCAATAAACTAGTTTGACTCAGACTTATAGATACTGAGATACTAACTGGACAATTTGTTGGGACTCGAGTTTTTCTCCTTAGGATTTCTTTGAAAAGTCAAGAAAGTGCTGGGCTACCATTTCAATTAACAAGAAAGCAATTTCCAGTCAAACTGAGTTTCTCTTTGACCATAAACAAACCTCAAGGTCAGACTATCCCACAAGTAGGTGTTTACCTCCTGGATCATGTTTTTAGTCATGGACAATTTTATGTGGCATTGTCTAGAGGAGTATCGAAGTCGACCACAAAGATTCTGGTTAAAAAAGGTTTTGAAATTGGTCAAGATGGTGTGTTTACTAATAACGTCATATTTAAAGAAGTTTTGCTTCATTCGAAGACAAATGATATGTCGTCTTCATAGGTACCTCAATGCATAAATGTGATTAGAAAGTTCAATATTTGAATGTATGTTTTTTTTTTTTTTTACCATCTTTAAGTTTGTATAGTTCTTTTTATTTGTATGAATGATATGAGGTAAGGGAGCTGAACTGAAGAAAAGGTTTCAAAAAGTCAAAAGTATATCAAAAACTACAAGGTATACGTGCTTTACTAGAACTATATAAAACTTGAGGACCAAAGTCACTGTCTTATGTTATTGTTTTCTGTTATTGATTTGTAGTTTAAGCGCGACGGTTAACAAATAGATGGCTGAGATGGAGTCGATTGGAGCATGTCAACTTTATCGTACATATTTGTATAGATTGATGTATAATAGTCACTTTTAAAACTAATTTTTTTTCCGTGGTGGTACAGATAATAAGTAGTCTTAAATGTGGCCTTCTTTAGCTGGTCGGTTACTGATTTTTAGAGAAAGTTTTGGAAGCTTCAATCGCGGTCTTCTTTAGCCGGTCGATTACTAATTTACGGTCTTCATCATTTTTAGATAAAACAATTTCATCATCTTTCGTATATGAAATGTAGCTAATTTCTTTTAACATGTCAAGCTGACATTCTATAACGCGTTTTATAAGTTTCTCTCTTTCAGTACCATCACCTTTGGGATAAACAACTTTATCTAGGGATCGTCTATCACGACTACATCTCTCTCCACTTCAAGCATTTGTTTAGTGACTATAGCAAACAGATCTTCATAATTATCTTTAGAATTACAAAGAATCATGTATTGAAGAGAATTCTCGGCCATTGAAATGTCTTTAGTAAAAACCGAAAAGGCAAACCAATCTTTTCTTTTCAATCAATCTCGGTCGTGATTTCTCCAAAGTAATACTCGCAAGCACCGCAAAGTTTTTTCTAAAGTTCTTTAATTGAACTTGCATGTTCGATCCTCTTTTTTCCAAATTGATATATGATGTTGAACACGATGACAACACGACCAATAATTGATGCATTCTCTTTTAATATATCCTTTAAAAATTTCCTATCACTACAAGTAAGGATGCATTCTCTTGTACGTACATCATCAAACCATGTTATCAAATTTTATACTCTGCTCAGCTATTATTTCATTCACGATCTTCTCACGGGATTCTTGTTTACCATCCGTTGGATGAACTTGATGAGCGACCATGTTTCTGCAAGATATTTTGAAAGATTTAACAATTTTTTCCCATTTGGTCCGCAAGAAGGAAACTGTGATAGAATTTCAAACTTATACTCTCGAATTGGCTTCAAGGCATCTATGGAGTTCAACAATAAGATACAAATGTTATGAACTCCCTTAAGTGTTACCAGACGTTCACGCATGACTTTATTCTTATGAAGCACGATAATATGCTCTAGTTGAATGAGATATGGAGCAACGAGCTCCACAACATCATAATATAAATCCCTCATTCTACCCACGAGACTTTTCATACGAGAAATCGTTGTAACGTCTTGATATGTCAAACTCGTAGAAGATAGTTCCACATTGTGTAAAGTACTTTATTGCCGCCAATTTTTTGTTTGTGTTTCTCACTATCGGTTTGCAGTAATTTAGGTATATGATCTGAGGATAATCCATCTATGATATGTAATACCCTTTGACGAGTAAATGATTCTTCTAGGACAATCTGGTAACTACCCTAACAAGCCTTTTCTTGACATCTTTGCCCGTCTAGGTGAATTTACTACCCTCAAACTAATCTTTTCTCTTCAATTAATCTCAGTTGTTATTTCTCCAAAGTAATACTCGCAAGCATCGCAAAGTTTTTTCTGAAGTTCTTTATTTTTATCTGACAACATAGACAAACATTGTAAAGTTGTTGGCATATCCATGCTCTTGCGTTGTTCACCTCTTCAAATCTTTATTTTTTTTCTTACTAGTATTCAATTTACTGATATTATGTAAGCAATTTGTTGGTAACTATAATTCTTATTACTGGTCGTTTTTTTTTTTTTTTCAATTATTTAGAGGAAGAATGAATCGATCTAGGGGAAGTTTTGTATGGTGCGGTTATGAATTGTAGACTAACGGATCCATGTTGCTTTAGTGGAGAGGAGCTTTGAACATTTTGAACCCTTAGCAACAAAGTTGGGTAAGTACTAATATTCAAATTAATAAGTTGGTGGAAGTAAGAAAATTGTTACTATGATGACAAATTTGCATTTCAATACGTCATAGTCATATCTTATTTGGAGAAGAAATAATTTATATCACTGAGCTGAATGTAGTAAGAGATTTAGTGATACGAAACAACAACTTTCGTCATGGACAAGATGGAGAAGGCTTTATAGTGCCAGGGTTGGGTGTGTGTCGTCACAAGATATGTTTTAATGATAAAAGTATTAAACTTAGCTACGTGTGGAATATATTTCAGAAAGTACCAATAGATGCGGATGCGCAACAGTTGGAATAATATGTGAATGCGTATGTCTCATACCTTGTGGGCATGGTACTATTACCAATCTTTGATAGCTATGTCCTTAGGCTATTTAAAATGCATATCTGATAAGGCATTTAACATGTGTGCGTATGGAGTTGCAATGCTCGCACCAATGTACACTATAGTAAGCAAAGATAAGAGAAAAATTTGGTTGGGGGCATGTTCTTCTTAATGGTATGGGCTTTTGAGCATGTATCATTTCTTTTAAATCAGTTCTTCAAGGATCGTTATGGACAGTGGATCTTCATTTAGTTCATAGAACAAGGAATCCATCTTCGTTCCCGCTATCTCATGACTCTTGCTAATAAGCACGTGGAGAATGAAATCGACTAGAAATTTATCTTGAGAAGCAACAAGGTATATGTTTACCTTTATCTTTATTTAGCTTTTAAATTCTTCTATTTATATTAATAGTAATTGTTTTCTTTAAGGATAAATGGAAATCTTACGAAAGGTTTGCTACATAGTTCCTCCCATGAAATCTTAATGACTAGTAAGAAGAGGTTGTACCGAGGGGTGGGGAGAGGTATGTCATCCAATACACAGTCATGGTTTTCCTCTATATCGATCATCTTCTCGACTACTGCCCAGGACACATACAGTGGGGTTGAAATGGTATTGATGGATCATTGTCTTCTATATTGGTTCAAGATAGGAAAAAGATAAAGAGATATTAGATATGGTTTTGTTCCTAGCCCAATAAAAGGATAACAAACATGAACCATTTTGAATAGAGATGATTGATGAACTTCTCAGTAGAAAAAGAAGAGCGGTGATCCGATACACTTTAAAGATGACCAGAAATGATGAATTCCGACTTTAATTGTAATTTAGATATGTTTTTTTTAATTGAAAAATAGGTTCATCTCATTAGATCTATAACCAATAAGCTACGGTCTACATAGCTTTCAAACGGAATTTGGAAAATCCAAGAAAACCTAAGAAGCAATATTAAAGGAATAATGTCCATTTGGTACAAATTATTGGGCATTTTTACCTATTCTAATGAAAAACATTTTCCATTGCCCATTTTAATTATTCTTACCAAAATTTTTTTCTTATCCCTAACCTAACTATCTAATCTTATCCCTCCACCTCTCATTCAAGATCTACTATATATATATATAGTGCTTCTCAGATGCGGACGTTCACATTTATTCTTACTGTGCGGATTTCCACTTTACACTCATTTTTCAATCGAATTTTCACATCTTCATCGTCTAGTATTTAGATACTAATGTATAGATCATCTCTGCAAAATTTCAGCCAATTTGGTTCTCATTAAGGCACTCAAAACTGCGTTTTTCTGTTATAAACATGAACTGTTCAAGTTCGACATAATTATGTTCATCCACAGAAAAACGCAGTTTGAGTGTCTTAATGATAACCAAATTGGCTAAAATTTTGTAGGGATGATCTATACATTAGTATCTAAATACTAGATGGTGGAGATGTGAAAATTCGATTGAAAAGTGAGTATAAAGTGGAAATCCGCACTGTAAGAATAAATGCGGACATCTGCACCTGAGAAAATATGTATATATACATATATATATATATATATATATCTCACTACTAGGACAAATACTTTAGCCGACGAAAAAGTTTCGTCGGCCTGTTAGCTTAATTCGTCGACTCGTCGGCTAAGATTTCGTCAGGAAAAGGTCGTCGGCGATGACTTTAGCCGACGAAAAAAGAAGACGTCGTTGGCTATAGTCCCACAGTTTAGCTGACGAAAAACATGTCGCGGTTTTTTTCTCAGACTTTAGCCGACGAAACAATTAAGATATTCGTCGGTTAAACCTTATAAAAAATTAAAAAAATAACTATAGCTGACGAAATATAGTCTATTTCGTCGGCTAAACCTTATAAAAAAATTAAAAAAATAACTATAGCCGACAAAATATAGTTTATTTCGTTGGCTAAACCTTATAAAAAAATTTAAAAAATAACTATAGCCGACGAAACATGTCATAATTCGTCGGCTAAACCTTATAAAAAAATAAAAATATATTATAGCCAACGAATATAGTATTTAAATATCGTCGGCTAAAGTTGCAGGTTTTTGAAAAAAAAAAACTGCAGAAACTTTCGGCCACCTCTAATCACCACCAAAATTTGACAAAATCTTCCTCTCAACATTTCGAACAACTTTCTAGAAGAAGTCGAAGCCTAATTCTAAGCTTAAACAGGCCAATTGAATCAAAATATAAAAATCTCCAATTTTAAACCCTAAAAACTACAAATCTTCGATTCTCCTCACACACACCGAATCGAGCTACCAAATTCTAGGGGAATGTAGTACTAATCAAACTCAACTTATCCATATATAGAACTCACTAAATGGTGACCTGAGATAGGAGAAATTCAATCGACACCGAACCGAACCGGCGGAGTTTTGGAGCTCGATTTATCCCTCACGGCGGCGCCACTCGATACACCACCTATCCAGCAATGAAGTAGAGACGATGGCGAAACTTTTGGGACAAGTGTGGCGGTCTCCGGTGGCTTGACGGCGGAGCTAGGCCGAGAAGAAAATCCGGCATTTTTCTGATTTTCTGACTTCTTACCATCCACCTCAGGTAAAACTCCTATATAAATAACTTTACCCGACGAAATTCTTTATTTTTGTCAGCTAAACTCTTTTGAAAATTTTGGTTGAAAATTTTGAAAATTTTTCGACTTTAGCCGACGACATTTCATATATTTTCGTCGACTAAAGTCCTTTGAAAATTTTCCTCCAAATTTGGTTTACCGCCAAAAAAATTTTGACCTTAGCCAACGACTTTTTTAATATCTCGTCGGCTAAAGTCTATAAATTCACGAAAACGCTCATATCTCCCTCTATATTACGTAGTTTGGTCAAACCTTCCACACGAAAAACTTTCACGTAGATGAGACGCAACCGCCTATATAAAAATTTTGAGACATTTACCTTCCGACGATAGGGCTCCCCATAGGGAATAATAACTGTAAATAGGGTTGACCGCTACTATCGGCACCGAGACGTTACCCGATTTACGTGATTTTTGAACCATAGCCGTGTTTCACCATTCTGAACACATCTTATTTCATGAGATTTTTGATAATTTTACTTCCTATGTAGAGTTGGTTCACAAAGTTGTATAACCTACTAAACAAGTTATACAACATTAGTAGACACATTGTGATTCCGATGACTAAAATTCATAAACAAAAATTCGACCTTCAGATATGATCATTATGAAGAAAGATGTCTATGGTAAAAAATACAACTGGATCCGACAACGTTAAGGGCTTGATCGAAACGGTCAACCCTAATCCATCATCACTTATCACACGAAAACACTCATATCTCCCTCTATATTACGTAGTTTGGTCAAACCTTCCACACAAAAAACTCTCACGTAGATGAGACGCAACTGCCCATATAAAAATTTTTAGACATTTACCTTCCGACGATATGGCTCCCCATAGGGAATAATAACGGTAAATAGTAGACACGTGATTCCGATGACTAAAATTTACAAACCAAAATTCAATAGTCAGATATGATCATTATGACGAAAGATGTCTATGGTAAAAGATTCAACTGGATTCGACAACGTTAAGGGATCGATCGAAACGGTCAACTCTAATCGGAAATAAGAAAACTGCATTTTGAAGCCCTAAACGGACTCGGATGGCCAAAAAGGCCTATATATCATAGCATTAACAATGAGTTTGACTCGTAGGGCCGTTACGCTTCCAGAAAGGTATCACAATAGTCAATCGGACACCAAAAACCAAATCTACAGCATAGTGAATAATAAGGGTAAATTGCATTGACCGTAACTATCGGCACTGAGACTTTACCGGAATACCGTGATTTTTCAACTGTAGACGTATTTCACCATTTTGGTCATATCTTATTTCACAACTTTTTTGCGTTTGAAGGTTCTACGTATAGTTTTTTTTTTTCTCAGATGAGTTGTTGTCTAGATCTGCAAATATAAGGCACTTTAGCCGCCAAAATTATATTTTTCGTCGGCTAAACTTTTAAAAATTTCGTAAGCTAAAGTTCACAGACTATAGCCGACAAAAAAAATTATTCAGAATTTTGTCGACTAAAGTTGACCAAAGCCGACGAAAATTTAAATTAGCCGACGAAGAAAAATTTCGTCGGCTAAAGTCCACGTTACCGACGAAAAAATAATTCGTCGGCTTGGTTTTTTTATTTTCGTCAGCTAAAGCCTTTCTTCTGGTAGTGTCTCTCTCTCTCTCTCTCAAGTCCACCACCACCACTTTGAAGCGTAAGTTCTCCTCCATGGCAGAAGATGGCTTCGACAGCGGCGTCTCGATCGAATAGCACCAGCCACACCTTTGGCCGGAGAAGAAATCGACGATGTTTTCAGTTTCAAACCTCATCAAATCTCTTCCTCACAGTCGGCTAGCTAGGGTTCTGATGGCAGCGCCGCAGTAGCTGCGCTGCGTTCCTTCTCACAGACGTGTTCCTCATCGTCTGCACCGTCGTCGACTCCATCCGCATCAGCCTCCGTTGACCGCCACAAACATCATCATCACCAAACTATGCTCATAGATCTACTTTGAGTTGGCCAAGCCTCCGCCTTCAGACGATCTTCTCTCTCTCTCTCTCTCTCTCTCTCTCTCTCTCTCTCTCTCTCTCTCTCGTCGGAGTTGACCAGATCTCCGACGAGTTCTCAACTTCGCCGGCTCCGGCTTACAAGTTTCTATTATTTTTGCAATAAATAGTAATTAGGTGACAATAAAGGTTATTGTTGCATTTACTAGGGAAGGTGAATCGGTATTGATGTGGATAATAAGTTTACTAGGGGTCAGTAATATGTTATTAGGGTGGATAACAAGTTTACTGGGGGTCAGTAATATTCTGATGGGGTGGATAACAAGTTTATTGGGGGTCAGTACGTAATATGTTATTGGGGTGGATAACAAGTTTATTGGGGGTCAGTAATATGTTATTGAGGTGGATAACAAATTTACTAGGGGTCATTAATATTCTGGTGATCGGATTTCGTGGACCGATGACCGGAGTCCGACAAGGCTCAGGCAAAGTCCTCTCTCTCTCTCTTCCATTTTCTCTAAATGTGTATAAGACACAAGGGTAAAAATGTCTCAAAAATATTATTTTATTATGAATTTAATAAAGATTTATGTATTTGGGCACAAATAAGCTAATCTCTAATTCAATTGGGGTCAAAAGTTTTATTGTCATTGGAATGAGGTTTGACTTTTGTTTTTTTGTACAAATGGGCATTTTCCCTAGTGAAACGATTTTGGTACGCACACAATATTTTTGCAAGCCTCTACTAGAAAGATTGATCTCACCTTCTACGGCTTATCACATCTAAGTTTCATCTTGTTGGTCACGCAATTGAAATACAAGAGAGAAATTAGACACTTATAAAAGACTCATAAAGATTGAATCACCAACCAAAGACTTATCCCCATTTTAGAACAAATTAAAACAAAACTAACTCCTTCCCTTTCGGGTTAGCGCAAATGTTGTCACTAGCAAATTGAAGCCTAAACACCTTAGGCCTGTAATTGGTAACTCAGAACTTGGGCCCAAAGATCCAAGCTATAATATATAGTAGGCTCGAAAACCAACCCACCTCCCAAATTGTGCGGGGAGAGAAGCTTGCCGCCGTCGCCAACAACCATCCTTCCCTTTATCCAAATATGTGGTCCCTACTCCAGTTAAGTCCGCCTCCTCCAAAACAGAACCCGTTCTAGACCAGGATTGAAATACCGAGGGTGACCGAGACTTCTTTCATCTAGCAAAGTCCGCCTCCACCACTGGCAGAGCCAGCCATGTTTCACCTGGGCTTAAGCCTAGGTGAGATTTTGAGGTAATAAAAAAACACCACTTCATATATATGTATATATAAAAGAGAGAAAAGGATGGCAGTAGGGGTTTTCTAAGCAAAACCTAGGCGAAAACAAATATGCTTTTAGCTGCTTAATTAGAGGTTTCGCACAGAATTAATATATACATAGGCTCAATGGTTAAATATTAATATGTGAAGTATTCTAAAGTGAGCTTCAACCTGTAAAGCTAACTTGACTTTAGGTTGACAAAAAACAATTTTGGTGTGAGGGAATTTGATAGTTATGTTCTACAAATTGCTCTTTAGGCATGCTAAGCTATCTTAAATAAACTATGCATCTAGTTTTCATGATGAAATTTCCACTGATTTTTCAGTTTGTTCTAAAAATTGATCACTTAAAATATGTTTCACATTAACAAGGAATTTGTTGAAGCGGTTGAGAATGAGGTGATGTTTAAGATTTTGAAGCTTTACGGCCTCGTTTTGTAAAGTTTAGTTAGTTTTTCGCGAAAATTTCTCGTACCGTAAATATTTGTTGAATTTTTTTTTTCTGTGTCCCAATTAACCCGGGTAACTATTTTATTCTGACTCTGCCACTGGCCTCCACTCCCAGAGGCTCACATCTTCATAACCTTACTCCTGACGCCATGATCGCCTTCTTCTCGCTCAAAATAGCCGTTGTCGCCCTAAAATTGCCTGAGCTTCCACGCCCTAACCCTTGAATCTGAACGTACAATCCAGGGTGCTCGATGCATCCTCTTCTAGTCCAAACCTCGTATATGCCGCTTACAGCCAAATCCAAGCTCTCTCCCCGTCGCCGCCCGGGTAAGAGCCTGGCGATCCATGAAGAAGAAACAACCCTCAGTCGATAGATGCCTCAATCGGAGCCTTTGAGAATCACGATCCAGAGCACCAGGCTCATCGCTGCCATCACGAATCCGAAGTTCCGCCCAAACAACATGTCTCTGTAATAACCAGAGACCCTAGCATTCTGTACCTTGTCAAACTAGATGAACTCAATCCTCTAATAGACCATAATTTAGATATGTTTATTGTTTTTATCAAAGAAAAGTAATTATTTTGATGACATATTGAAAATATGAAATAAAAAATTATGAGTCATTTGTGATCCAAAATTTGGTATACAAATTAGGGATCCCAAGCATTTTGCTCAAAACAATACTGTGTAAACACATATCCTCACCGAGTCACAGAACTCCAAACACAGTAATCGAGTAGTTCTCAATTATCACAAACTAAACAAGAGAATATCTTATGAGCAAACGATTTTTGCGACTGCAATGGTAGAGAGTTTTCGCAGACGATAATCTTAGATTCATCCGTTCCATTTTTTCGAGCTTTCTCGCATTCGTCTTGAAACTTTTTAAACGCTTCTTCCACATATTTATGAGCCTCTGAACAAGTCATATTCTCAACCAATTTGTGAGGATAAGTATCCTTCTTGTAATCCCCGTTCAGTGCTGCAGCTAATTGAACTAGTTCTTCTTGGAAATCACTTATCTTCGCATCGTCTTTAGATCCAGCCTCTCGTAGTTTCACTGGTTCAGGCATGGTAACTACAACAAGCAAATTAAAATCCATGGATCAGTTACACCACTTATTGGCAATCTGAATAATAACATATTAGCGTTTTGAGGTGGTTACATATATACTTGCTAGCTAGTTGATATGTTTCGATCTGAACATTTATCTAGCATTTTTTATGTTTCAAATTTTGCATATGGATCACCATTCGCGAGATGTAGTGTCAGCAATCAATGGTTAATTTGAAGGAGCTAAATCCTAAAGACCATTGCCATTGAATGAGCTAGAAGAAAATCTACTGATGGATATCGATCAATAATGCATCAAATATATATAACATGAAGTATTGATAAGTGATGTATCCGATATTGCAATGCGGCAAGCACAAAAGTAAAGGTAATTGAAGCTCCTATTGTTCACCTGGGCAATCAGTTCTTGGAGTTGTTCTAGTCAATATAACATCAAAGGTTCCCGCCCAAGCATCACGCTTAGTGAGAAACTCTTTTAGATTGAAAATCTTCTTAACAGTTGCTGCTATTGAGGAGTGTTCAAACTCTGAGGAAGGATATGGCCCCGAAGGCCCATGCAACACTGCATTATCATCATTATCAATTCAATCAATCAGAACAAAGTTAATATGCATATGCATACCATCTTAGTTTAACTTAGTGTACGTTACCTGTTCCTCGCTCAATCCAGGGTGAAATTAGGAATGCCGGAACCCTAACACCAAGACGGTCGAATTTGAAGTTGTATGGCGCAGGACCGGCGATGTCATCCGGACTAGGAACATCTTTAACAGGCGTCGGAACATGATCGTAGAATCCGCCGTGCTCGTCGTATACGATTATGAACAACATTTCATTCCATTGAGGACTTGATCGCAGTGCTTCATATACTTTCTTTACAAATTTCTGACCCTCTGAGACGTCATGAGACGGGTGATCATCGTTGGCAGGAAAGGACAATATGTCGAAGAATCTTTGTTCCACAACTGTATAGTTGGGTAATTTCCCCTCCTCGCAATGCTTCTTGAAATGTAGATCAAACTGATGGAAGTTATCGATGTACTTCAACTTTCTTAGATTCCTGCAATGTTTGTTACAATTTGGAGAACTTAGTACGCTTATCTCTCAATAAAAAAAAAATTAAAATTAAAAAATTAAAAAAAAAAAAAAAACCAAAGGTATACTACTTGTATCTCTCATAAAAATAAAAAAAGGAGTCTTTATGTTGGATCCGGATTCTCTTCTAATAAACCTCTGCTAATATTACCTCATAAAGAGATCTTGGCCGTCTATTCTCAATGGATGGCCAGGATTAGCTTTTGAGATGTTTTCTCTTGGTCTTTTCTCATCTATTATATCGTCTCTCTCTTCGCAAATTCTCGACAGAGATGAGAATCTCATCTGTTGTACCTGCAAATCTCACACCTTGCTTTCCTCCCATCTCTCCCTCTTCTCTATCTTTCGATTACGAGTCAGAAAATAATCAAGATCCTTGGGTTGAAAGTGGCTTGTGCATGGGCTCGAAGAGTTCCGAGAACCAACAAAGTGAGTACCATCTGGTCCACATGTTAGAACATCTTCTACAACTGGAGTTGGCTTGCAAGAGTTGTTGGAATTGAATGTCCCAAATGTTGTGCAAAAGGGTGTGTTTGATCAAAAATGGAGGCTCCCTGTACAGTAGAGTGGAGGAGGGTATAGTAGTTGAATGATGATAATACATGTGAAGATGTTTTGTTCCAATTTATACAATCTCTGGAGAAATTCAGGCTTATGTTGGCAGGCCAATCAAGTTTCCATTAAAACCCGTTTACACAATCCAAAGTTCCAAACCCAGAAACCAAAGTCACAATCTCTGTCGACCCATCTTGAATTTCCTCCACATTCGAAACAACCCAATCAATAAACCACTTTCGGCATGAAGATCGAGCTTCACGGCGAGCTTGTCGAGGTCACTTCGCATCAGAAGCTTACCGCTGCTGGAGCAAGAAAGATCGACGCCGCGACGAGCAATGTTGTGGCACTCGTTGATGGTCACCTGAACGCTGAAGAGGCTAGGATTGTGTTTTCACCTCCGTCGGAGCTTTTGAAGACGGCGAGAGAGAGAGAGAGAGAGAGAGAGAGAGAGAGAGAGAGAGAGAG
>NC_020497.1:11436382-11445692 GCF_000184155.1 Fragaria vesca subsp. vesca
TTTTTTTTTTTCGATTGAAACTTTGTACCAAGTTCTTTGCTTGTTCTTCATTTTTTTTCTGGGTTCCACATATTTTTGTTCTTCTGGGTTCTTTTTTTTCTGGGTTCTTCTCTTTTTCTTCTTCTGATCGGAACTCTATTAAGGATAAAGGATGATGCCAATGCCTGCGTGCCTTGCTTATATATTTGTATACCTCAATTCTAATATTTTAGGCATGGTTAGTGTTGTTGCTGTGGGGAGTCGGATTCTCATTTTCAGTTTGATGATTATGTTGAATTGGATAGATCGATTTGTTGATCAATATAAAATAAGGATTCTACAGATTTTAATTTTCTCTTTAAATTTAATGAAAAGAGTTTGACTTTTTGTTTTTGTTTTTGTTTTTGTTTTGTAATTATAATATTTTATGAAAATTATAGAGTGTCATGTCGTATGCCACGTCACCTTTATGTGTGTTGATATCATCCCCTTAATTAATCTACACCGTTGAATATTTTAAAATCTAAAGACTGAAAATGTGTGTCAAAGTTTGTGTAAAAATTGATGTCCCCTAATCCAGACCCTTATGATTATGTTAATTACTTCATGCTTCCAACTAATAAGAAATTACAATGGGATAAAGGCATACAAACTATATATATATATATTAAGATGAAGAAAGCTAGCTTCGGTGTGAAAATTAGTTTTGTTAATGGCTTAGTAATGGTCAGCGTTGGAATCGTTTAGGTGAGAGGTTCAAATCATAATAAACAGAAGGTTGACGCGTAATTTGGAAACATTTGAAGAAAAGAAAAATATAACAAGCAATATCCATATACAAGCTAACTATAGGGACAGCTCATCGATTCGATTTTACTTTGTGATTAGGTGATCATCTATCAAACATTCACCTACTCCAAAATATCAACTTTCTATGTGATTCTATCAATTTAGAAGGAACTGTTTTTGGTGGCAAAACACTTTGTCCTACGTAAATTAACACACTTTAAACTTAACACGAACCATCACCGTAATCAATTACTGTAGCTAAAACACGATAAACATGTTAAACTTTAGGTGTTTACCTGTACAAAAGGGTTGCAGGAGGGGTCTGATAGTAGATTCCAAAAGAGTAGCCAGCCTCCTCCATGGACTCAAATATGGTCTTCTGCGGCAGCCCTTCAATCAGCAACTTGGTATCATTCCCGGAAAGTCCATGCGACGTCGCAGAGTGCACGTACTGCCGGTTCGGCTGCGTCGACGCCGGCACAGAAGCAAACCACCTGTCACACACGGCAAACTCACTCACCAGCTCCCTATACACTGCAATGTTCTCCGGCTTGAACCCGTTCATCACCGTCTCGGCCAGCCCGGCTTGCTTTCTTTCAGCGTTTTGAGCAAACCCCTCCATTGTTGGGGTGAGGTTCTTGGACGCCGAGGCCTCCGACCATGGCTCGCCGAAGACTTGCTCGTAGACGTCTTGGATGGAGTGGCCGGGGTCAGGGTCGACGTAGGCGGAGTTGTCAGCGAAGAAGACACGTTTGGAGTTGGGGTCGGAGGTGGAGAGGAGGTTGGACTCGGCTCCGGTGACGCCGTCGATCTCAGGGTTTAGGGACTTCATCCACCCCAGCATGTGGTCGAAGGAGCGGTTCTCTTGGACCAAAACCACCACTGTTTTGATGGGGCTGCTACTACTTGTGGCGGAGTTGCTCGACTCCGAAACCATTTTTGGTGGTGGTAATGGTGGAGCTTGGTTTTCTGGTAGCGCAAAAGGTTATGGAAGTTTTGTTTAGTCCACGTTTTGTATTTGATAATGGTAATGGTGGAGCTTGGTTTTATAGACAGAGATGATGATCGACGATGATGAACAGGAAGGTTTGGTTGGACTTGTGGACAAACATGTTCCCATCAAAGTGTCGAACTACCCCATGATTATACGGTACCATTGTCTCACATTCTAACCTATAGCTATAGCTATATGATATAATCTATAGGACTCGACTTAGGCATTTATATTTAATTGGTTTTTTAGTCTGTCACTTCTTTATTAGTATTGGTCACTTGTATAAGTTTTTTCTTAATGTATATATGTGTATATATACACACACATCAACATGGTATGCTCGCAGAAACCTACATATAAGTTATTTCATTGACTCGGATCAATCAAATAATGTCTTTCTGTTCTGCCACATGTTTATTATAATTATGTATGATCTGTAGATTGAGTTTTACAAGTCATGCTAACGAATAAAAGCATATCCTATGCGTGTGTGAATAATACTACATTTTCAAGTTACGTATAGTATATGTAGTACACAAATGGATGTTGATCTTGATCACGGTAAATTGGTCATGAGGAATCAACAGGACTGATGAAGCTGGCTGAAGCAAAATTGGTTGCCGTGCTAGCTGGTCATGATTCTTTGGTAGTGGCACAAGCTGGGAACCACGTTGTTTAAAATGCATGCATATATGTGATTACAAAGTGGGTACGTCAAGCGATCCCTTGAAATAAATGGCCAAAACAAGGCCAGGGCTCCCGCTCAGTAGAGTTTACTGTTTAGGATTAGACTGATCGAGTAGCTAGTCTAGACATCATGCATGATATATACTAGCAATTGTACGCATAATCACAGCCAATGTTTCCCGAACACTCTCAGCAGGATCGATGTCCAAACAATATAATGCAAACAGATGACGCTTCAAAACCAGCTACTAGCTAGGTGTAGTACGTAGTTCAACAAAGACTGGGTACTGTGTTGTCTTACCATGTGGATCACATATCATTGCCTCACGAACTGGTGCCGCAAAGAATCAAATATCAGGCAAGGCAATGCAAGGCCACCAAGAAAGCCTACGCACAACTCCACAAAGAATACTTGGATGTATTAGCAGCAATGGAAGCAAAAGAAGCAGATAATGATTATTGGGAAAATCTAGATGATGAAAAAGCTCACAACATCATGATCTTGAACATGATGAAAGACTAAAAAAGATGAAGATAGACGAGTCACGAGTGAATGAACAAAAAGCAGAACAGATGAAGCAAAGCTTGAGAAGATCACCATGACCACATACATTGAAGATAGCATGGAGCAGGAAAATAGATTTCAAGTTTGTATGTATTAGGCAATTGAAAGAGACAAAATAAGGGCATAACTGTGCATTTAAAGTATATAAACAGTGTTTAAGAAAAAGTAAATAAATAGTTACTAAAGTTGAATAAATGGTAAATGAGAAATAAAAGGTGAAAATCCTTTACAAATATATTCGCACAATCGCACAACAGGCACCCTTATCGTATAGGCTTTGAGAGTTGAGACATTTATTTTGGAAATTAAACGCATCAGCGAGTTGCTGTTATAATATGCCTAGCTACGTTTTGCTGAGTTTTGTGCTCCTACCTATCATATGTATGCCTCAGAGAGCAAAACGCATCCAAGACGAACGAAGGCAGTAGAATTAAAATAAATGCTATCTAATAGAAATTAAGGAAGAGATAGAGATATAGTGATCATAACTCCTTAACTATATACATATCCACTCGAGCTTATGTTTATATAATCTTTATACGTACACTTCTTTGTTTGAATCTCCTCGAGTAAGAAGTAGAAGTAGCTGTTCATACCTCGTGAAGATGGCAGTCATAACAGCTGTCCGTGTTTGCATGTTCTTGATGTCTTGCTAAGCTTGAAGAGAAGATTTTAGTGAACACTACTAGCTAGCACATACAAGTAGACTCCTCTCCTTTTTATAATGCCAAAGATTTTCATCTATTTCTGATTTATTGTCCTTAACTACTATTCCTTGTTCAAAACTCAACTGCTCTTATAATGTGCTCTTTTCAAAATTAGTTATTCCATATATAGAGCTTGACTAATTTTTCATGCTTTTCTACTCATTTATTATATGTTCCAAACATGGAATTATGCTCAGTAGACAAACAATCTTGGTCATCTCCCAAACTACTGATGGAAATGAAGGAGGTTTATGGACTTGCTGTTAAAGTCTATGATTTCTTGGTCTATTGCTCTTGCTAATTTCTCAAGTCATTCTTCTGCTCTTGGATTCTTCACCTGCTTTTGGGTCCTTTTGGCATTGAAAAACCTACGAAGTTACTCCCTTTAACTTTACGACTCACAGACGGATCAGTAGCTCATACTATCATGTATATCAGAATTGTCTTTCTAAGGTGTTTATCCTGTGCGAATTTGTATAAGATGCCGATTACTTTCTAAGTTGTCTACATTTTTTATTTGTCTATAATGACTAAATCTTACAGATGCTTCTCCTAAGTGATTTTCAAAAATTGTGCTTTATCAGGTTGTTTATTTTTTGATCCATGTAGATTAGGTAATAACCATTGTTTCAGTAGGAAAATAGGTACATGCAACAACTCCCTTCAAATTTTGGTATCAGAGCCTATACGTACTTCATTATGTAAGAATAAAGAAAATGCTTCAAGAGAATTAATTATACCTAATTTTTTGTCCATTTAAAGTAACTAAATAGTCACTAAAGTTGAATAAATGGTAGATAAGAAATGAAAGCCGAAGATTGAATCGGCATCTTATACAAATTCACACAACAGAAAAACCCTAGAAAGACAATTATGTTATACAGGACAGTATAGGATATTGATCCGTCTGTGAGTCGTAAGGTTAAAGAGAGTAACTTTGTAGGTTTTTATCAATGCCAAAAAGACCCAAGAGCATGTGAAGAATCTAAGAGCAGAAGAATAATTTGAGAAATTAGTAAGAATATTAGAGCAAGAATTCAGACTTTAACAAGACCATAAACCTCAATTTCCAAATAAGTAGTTTGAACTGGGAGATAACCAAGATTGTTTGTCTACTGAGCATAATTTCTTGTTAGGAGCATACAATAAATTAGTAGAAAAGCATGTAATTTTGAAAAGAGCACGTTACAAGAGCAGTTGAGTTTTGAAATCATAAACTGATGAAAATCCTTGGCATTATAAAAATGAGAGGAGCCTACTTGTGTGTGTTAGTAGTATTCACTACAATATTCTCTTCAAGCTCAGCAGGAGGTGAAGAACATGCAAACACGAACATGTGCTATAACTGCTATCTTCAGTATGAACAACTACTGCTACCTTCATGCTTGAGGAGATTCAAACAAAGAAATGTATGTATGGAGATTATATGAACATAAGTTCGAGTGGATATGTATATAGTTGAGGAGATATCTGTGGATGATTGAGGTGATATGTTTATGGTGGGGGAGATGTGAACATATGGTCAAGAGAATCTATCTATATGCTTGAGGAGATATGAACATGAGATAGAGAAAATATGAACAAAGATTTGCTAAGAACACAGAAGACACTTTATGATACTAAAACAAACTTGGAGAGATTTGGTACTGATATTTTTTCTTCTCTAGCGTATTGACCTTTTCCCTTTAGTTCTTCTGCCTACTTATATTAGTTCTTGGTCTAATCCACCGTATGGAGCTAAACACAGGTGGCTAGTGCATGCTAATATATGTACAACATGCCATGCAAAACTAGACAAAAGACAAGCAAAAGATGACAACCCTTTCTCTCTGAGGCTCTCTACACTAGACTACATGCATTTGACATGAACTATAGCACAAAATTTCATGCAAAATGAAACGAAGTTCAATTTACCATAAGCCAAAGGACATACACAAGTTGATAAGGAGCCAATTTTTTTTTTTTTTTTCAGCTCTTTGTCTTTTTCTGCTCATGGATTCTTCATCTGCTCGTGCGTCTTTTCGGCATTGATGTAAAAACCTTTTTTAACCTTACGACTTGGTATCCTATATTGTCTTGTATAGTAGAATTATTTACATAACAGCGGTTCAACGGCTTGATATATGTTATACATATATATATATATATATAGTAGAAAAAGTTCACATGATAGAAGCACAAAACTCATCAGAACTGGGTCTCCCCAGAATATACGACACACAAAGCACATATATAACACATCGATCAGCCATTTTGCAACATCGATAGGAACATGTCTAAAATAAAATCACTATGACTAGTATGCCAGGGATCATATCAGGTCATGTTTTTCAAAGGTAGCATGAGCTGAATTAGAATTATGTGTTTATACTAGTACCATGCGAGACTACGTACATACGTACGTACTCAGTTAGTCATACAATACGTATATACGACGTTGGACGCTTCGGTAAGCCTGGCGCTAAGAGAAGTAATTAAACTGTTTGCAGATGATTTTTTTAAGTAGGGACGAGCAAGTTTGGGAAAGTTGTCTTCCCTGAACGTATTCCTGTTAAGAGCTCATTGTGGAAGGCCATATCGGATTCTCCATTTAATTAACAAATAAATCATAGCCCCACTCACGTAATCTTAATTATGTAGCTGATTTGCAAATTGTGACACATTCTCTTCGTGGTTCAGCTGTAAACGAGGAAAAATCATCCCATGAAGATTCTGCTAGACACGGTGTATATTGAAGCAAAATAAGTCATCGCATGCATGTTCAAGGATCAGTCGATGCGGGAGTCATGAATAATTCTTCCAAGTAAACGCGCGGTTGATGGCTAATGAATCAACCTCTTAGTTTTTCTTTTTTTCAAGTAGGGGCACCCACAGAGGTGCACCCTTTCAAAAATAGGCGTATGCCACTTCCAGCGCCGCGCACACGGTATTTTTTAGTAAAGGCGAAAGAATAGTTCACTATGTGCTCAGCGCCTCTTAGTTTAACATCTTGATTTCTAAGAGCTAGCCCCAACACCAAAAGATCCGCAGTAATCTGAAAGTTTTCTGTTTACTTGAAACTGAAGTGGCTTGCTTGGTCTGGACTAAACTAGATAATAAACTGAAGGGATAGTTTTGGTTGAATTGGGCAAAACATAATAAACTAGATACAATATCTACCAGTGCAACATGGAAATACAAATTAGATTGGACATCATTATAGCTAAGGCACTAGTATTATGCAGAAGAGTTTCTACAGTGTATACCTTTTCATTCATAGTCAAGTAGTCTCAGAGTAACATCCTGCAGGGTCTCTCGTTTTGTATACATAATATGGACAAGTTATACATATCCAATGATGGTTTAATTAATTAGGAATAACAGAGTTGTTTTCCTTTGCATACCTTGTGAACCCAAATCTCCCAGTTGAAATAGATCTCTTCAAGACAAGAGGTCCCTTTACCAAGCTCACAACTTCATTTCTAATATTGTTGAATTTTGAATTCTGTTCCCCAGACACAGCTCCTTTTGAGGACCCTGTTTTCATACAAAACTCAAAATTCTGCATCGGAAATTGCTCGCTTCGATCCATAGAAAAGTGGAAATGCTCCATCTGGTTTTCCAAGTCCTCATCATCTTCATCATTATGTAAATTCAACACCTCAATCAAAGATACCGATCTTCTTAATCTCTGGATCTCATGATTTTGAACACGAAAGCTCTCTTCTTCCCTATCTTGAACCACCAAGACACTTCCACTACTTGTATGCTGGTATTGATTGATCCGCTCCAGCTGTGAGTTATCTTCAACAGAAGGCAAAACTTGTCGACGATGATGAGCAGGAGGCACCAAGGCAATAGCAGGAGCAGCAATATTGGACCGACAAAGCGGACAACTAGAGTGTGACTTGAGCCAAGCATCAATACAAGGAACATGAAAAGCATGGCTGCACTTTGGCAATAGCCTTAAGCTCTCATTTTCTTCGAACTCACTCAAACAAACAGAACAGTCTGTACCTTCTACCACCCCATCATTCTTCTTAAACTTGTGAACCGTGATGGACTTGATCAGTGACTCTTCCATACCAGTGTTAGAGCCTTGCCACGATTCATTAACCGTGTTCGGATTCGCTTCCCTGTCAATATCCCTAGCGCCGGTACGTCGCCGGCAATACTTGGATATGATGGTGTAGTACGTGACAAGAATAAAAGCACTAGCAACGATGCCAATTAGGGCAATAATGAGAGGAGAGAAGTTTATACCAGAACCCTCTTCGGAGCTGTCGCCCAACTCGGAAGGTGGTGGAGGAGCAAAGATCATGTAACACCATTGTGGGCAGTAGATGCTGCAAACTCCTTGAGAACAGTCTTTGAAAGACTCATACGGTGGCCAAGGATATTGGTTACTATTGCTTGCAGAGCCCATATGACCCAAAAACCAAAAAACACTCAACAACTCGATCTCTTTGATTCCCTCACTCGGATTAGCTTGATTTATGATGATAACATGTTCCTGAAGAAGGAACTGAAAGAGAGAGGAGATGAGATAGTGTTAAAGAAAAGAAGAGCAAAACGAGGGGCTTAGATGCAAAGGGAAGCAAAGAGAAGCAAAAGAGAAGGTGGAAATGGATGTGATATGTGCCTTATATTCCACTTTAGCTTCGACTGTTCTTCTTTAGCGTTGGCATTATTCATGAGAGGTGGTGGTTGCTTTTCTTGTCTATTTTAAAAGTTTGGATGATTGGTGGTTGTACTGTATTGTGATCCAAGTGAGTAATCTATTAGCTTAAGAAACCATCAAAAGCTAAGTCATCGTTTAGTCGGTGATCAGTATAGGTGAGACTGGACTCTTTGCATTTTCTGTACAAGTTTCTTTACCACACTTCCCAACTAACTCCATTTATTCAATGCCACCTTATAGAATGCTCACACATCTAGAACAAAATAAGAAACTCGTTAATGAGTTCTATAATGTTCTATGTTTCGAAGTAAGTAATTAGAATGACACGTATTAACCTCACAACAACGTAATTGCGCATAATGCTCAAAACAACTGTAAAAAGAGCATAAATTGTCATTGCTGAGAATGATGTTTAACAATTCACCAAAGTGAAAAATCAAAATTAACTTTACTTTGGTTGGTAATTTAATTTCTAAATAATGATCTAATCGGGAACAAGATCGGCGGAATCTAATTTTTTTTCTTAGTCAAGTAAGTTGGAATTGGGTAGTACTGTATATATTTTGTTTAAAACAAGGGACATGAAAATGGTGTATAGCATTATACCTCTTAGGAGTTAGGATATCATCGAGAAAAAAAAAGTGAAAAAAATTTACCTCTTATGATTTACTATTGTGATAGTATATGTCAAAAAAAACTTGATTAGAGCAATATTTAGTTTCAGAAAAAATTCAGTTTACTACCCTGAACTTTAGGTCTAAAATCAGTTTGATACCTCATCTTTTTTTTAATCAGTTTCATACCTAAACTTTCAAAATGACATCAATCTCGACCAAAATGACTAAAATAGCCCTGGTTAATCTTTTTACCCTCTCTCTCCCTACATCCAAATCCACCACACGGCCAGCGTCGGCATCCACCCCTACCAC
>NC_020497.1:11445712-11448440 GCF_000184155.1 Fragaria vesca subsp. vesca
TTTTTAAATTATGGGAATTACAATTTCATGAATTTTGTGATAGCTCTTATACATATGTGGAATATGCATAATGTGAATACTGCATCGCACCAAGACGCGGGTATACTAACCCTTTTGCCCCTGTTATTTTTAAGAAACCACAATATTGTCATTAACCCTAGATATATAATTTTTTTTTTTTGAGAGGACCCTAGATATATAATCAGTATAACAGTTGGGTATAATTTGCATGTATAACATTCTATGAAGTACATATCATAAACATTTCTATCAATCAATTAACCCATTGACCAACTTCATAACGTTGTTTTTGGATAAAATAATTTTAATGTCCACAGAAATTTTAAAGTCATGGAATTACAATTCCATGAATTTAAATCCTATTAATTGAGAATTTCATTATTTGAATTTCATGATGTGTCTATAGAAATTTCAAAATCATGAAAATTACAATTCCATGAATTTAAATCCTATTAATTAAGAATTCCATTATTTGGATTTCATGATGTAAATTTTTAAAATGACAAGAATTTTTATTCAGACTAAGCTTAGTTAAGGGAATTGACAAATAATGCTTATTTTGTGAGGAATTCAAGTCGGGAATTTAAGCTCCTAAATTTCACTATTATTTTCCCGTGAAAATTGCTAAGTCCACGGGATAAGTATCCAAACGAGGGAAACCGTCCTATGAAAATTGGGAATTCATTAAATTCTCAAGAATTCACCTACATCTAAACACACCGTAAATGTATACACCGCGCCAAAGCGCGGATATAATTCTAGTACTTTATAGTAGAAGAGTGTGGTACTATTCTTAACTTTTTTTTAGGTTGAATGAGGTCACTATATTCTTTTGATATAATTTTTCTTATATTTGGAATGCACTACTATACTATTTGATCCTATAATAATAAATTATTTATCTTGAAATTGTCTAAAATTGAGGGAGGTTGGTACTAGGCCCAGTATTATTTGGTCTAACGGTATAGTCTTCTCTTAATAAATGAGTGGTTGTAAGTTCGACTCACGAAGTTATAATATTTAATAAAAAAAAATTAAAGAAAGAATTTCCGATTTCGTTGATTTTCAAAACAGAATCCGGTTGAGACGAGGCTATCTAGTAGATTGCAAGCCACATTAATCATAATCAACTCTTGTTTGGCGCAGTGTGGATACCATTATAAGATGGGTCATGGACCAGTGAAATTTTTCTGAATTAATATAGAAAATGACTGCTTACAATCATTTCATAGCTAATCACGTGAAACCATGTGAGGTCTCCCACATGGGATTGAAAACTTGACCCTTTGCCGACTTAAGCAGCAGAAAACTTGACAAAAATATAAAAATATAAAAATATAAATATTAAACTAAAACAAAATTGAAAATTTTTAAATGCGGCAGCTCGCAAAGAGGATCGGCAAAGGGTCAAGTTTGAAAGTTGAAACCTATAGATATACAGGAGTCTTGCGGGGGTCCATTGCACGTTGGTCAAAGTCAGCTTTATGAAGGGTTAAAATATAAGAAAATGACCATTTAGTATTGATTTCAGTCTCTCGTTACCCATTTCAATAACAATTTTTTTATGAGCTTATTTGGATATAAGGTAGTTTTTTTTGTGTCCAAATAAACAAATCTTTACTTAAAGTCTTAACAATCAATATCATTTTAAGACTATTTTGCCATTACTCTTTAAACATGCATAGAGAGAAGACTTGGCCGAAATCTCACAGACTCGGGTCATCGGTCGCCGGAATTACACACCCCCAGTAAACATGTTATTGACCCATAACAATAAATTACTGACTCCCAATAAACATGTTATTAGTCCTTAACAATAAATTACTGACCTCCAGTAAACATGTTATAGACCACTAATAATAAATTATTGACCCTAGTAATTGTTTGCCGGAATTACTAACCCTCAGTAAAAATGTTATTGATTTCTAACAATAAATTATTAACCCCTAGTAAACATGTTATAGACCACTTTAACGTTCGATTTTGTAAAAAATAATCTTGAAATTGAAGAAGAAAAGAAAAATAGAATATATAAAATTGTATTGAGCCTTTGTAATAAGTTTATTGCCCCTCAGTAAATTTATTACCTCTAGTAATAAATCTATTACTTTAGTAAAAACACCAATTTTAACCACAAAATAGCTTTGACTCCCTTGTTCTTGTTTTTACTGCCTCCATGCCAAATGCAAATTGAAGCGCCGGCGAGCCGATTTTCACTTCATCGGCGACGAGATCGGCCTCGGCTTCATCGGGGACGACAAATTGAGCCTCAACTTCTGCTTCTGAGGAGTCAATTCATCGATGCATCCTCTAAACTCCTCGACGCTCCTCTCTGAATCGGCGTCGTCGACGTTAAGGGTTCAGTGATAATGTCGTCAGAGAGCAATGACGTCGGCAGAGTCTGTTTTGCTTACGCGAAGAGAGAGGCGAAAAGGAGTGGCGCACGGCTGAAGGAGTGCATGATGTCGACAGCGTAGTTGATGACGAAGCCGGCAATGGCGACGATAAAGAAGTCGGCGACCATGAAGGGATATTGTCGGCCGAGGTAAGAGGCACAGACAGGCCCGGACTTGAGGTGAGGCCCAAGAGGCCGTTGCCTCAGGCCCAAAACCATTATGGGGCTTATTGGGGCACCAAAATCAAGAAATAGATAAGGAGACCAAATATGATAAGAAAGACAACATTCATTGATTAGTAAAATGAAAAA
>NC_020497.1:11449548-11458614 GCF_000184155.1 Fragaria vesca subsp. vesca
CAGAGAGAGAGAGAGAGAGAGAGAGAGAGATTTCAAATCCACAAATCTTCAACATAAAAGATAAGGATGAGGTCAAATAAGACATTTTCTTAAGATTCATTGGAATGAGCTAAGGGAAAAAAAATTATTGAAGTGGGCTTTAAAATCCCTGTTTTTGTGTATTTGGGCATTTTCTCAAAATATGGGTATCGGTATATCTATCGATACTTTGAAAAAAGGAGATATCAGATATATCGAGGATGTATCAGTGATATCTAGGAAAAAATATTGGAATTTGGGGAAGAAAATTTATTCTAAAATTTATTAGATTTACATATAAATAATATAAAACTACAAATATCAACTTCATCTACATCTAGAAAGAGACTAGGTGGTTGAAAAGACGCACGATGGTCCCTCACTCTTCATTCAGATATCCCTTGAGAGATTACCCTTCTCCCTGAAATCATTTGAGACCCTCACTTTTGATGGGGATATACCTCAAAAAAATTACTTATCTCTCGAATATTTTTAGAGGTGATTTTTCTCTATGCCCAAAAACTTTACTAATATTTATTTAATATATCAGAGATATATCATAAATATCCTAAATATCGGAGATATTTGATGGTATCAGAAATACGGTGAAAGATAAAATATTTACCCTTCTAGATATATCGGTCCTTCTAAAAAAATAAAATATCGGGGGATATATCGGATATAACACAGAGATTTTAAGCCTTGGTTAGGTCATCGTAACACTCGACTGTCGATTCTTGTTATTCTGATCTACAACTCTTTAAGATGAAGACTCTTGTACCTACAGGCTACAAGATCTGATTATTCTCATGAGGTACTTGACGGTAGACTCAGATGTTTTTTATTCTTATTTTTTTATTTGAAAAGCTGGACTTAAATGTTAATTGGGTTCATACTAGGCATGTACTTGGGTCTGCCCAAGCCCAGAATTTAATGAAACCGAGTTTGAGTATTTCGGGCTATTTGAAAAACGAAACCCAAGAAGGACCGGACCGAATCAGGCCTAGTTGGAATTTCAGGCCCAACATGATCTAGTGGTGATTGCTCCTCTGACGTAGATCCCATCTGGAAATTTTCTCATGTCTTTTTGTTAAGAAAGTTCCGGATCTGGATGTCGTTGCTGGAACCACGGAAGGAGGCGTTGATCGAAAAGTGAGCGTAGCTGAATCTCATCTTGTAGGCCCTTTGGTCATGCTGGTGACGGCGGCACTAGTCTTGCGGGTGGGGAACCACGACTCGATCTTCAGCTTCTTCTTCTCGGTGGACTAAGGGAGCTTGTTCTTATCTTCATCATCAATTTTGATCCCCTCTAATTAAGATGAAGAAGAAGTGATTTCCATAATTCGAGAAAGAAGATCAGATTTACCAAATAGAAAGATGCAGCCATTAATTGGGGAAGAAAACGCACATCTGCCAAATTCTTAGGTGAAGCCATAAATTGAGTGAGTTGCGATTTGGGGATGAGGGGATGAATTGAATGGAAATTGGGAATTTAGGGAAACGAAGATGAAGACTAAAGAAAGTAGGATTTTTGGCATCAACAATGTCTGAACACTTGGGTGACTGACAATATGGTACCCGAACTTACAAAGTTATCAAAATGGTACCCAAACTCAATTTTTAGTATCTACATAGTACCCACGGCCGATTTTTCGTCACGTCAACGTTAACATTGACCATAGGTAACATATGTGTGTTAAAATAATGAGGGTAAAAAAGATTTTTGGCTCTGGCAAACCCTAAAATGAATATATTGAAAATTAAAATAAGATTCACCAAAAAACTCTCTCTAGTTCTAGCTCTCTTTCTCCATCTGAAATATTATCTTTCCCCATCTCAAATCATACCGACACTGAGAGTTCAACACCTAGAACTCTATAAGGTAGATCGACGACAGAGAGAATGGAGGACAAATAAGTCTTTTTGCCTCATTTAACAAGTCCGTTGACGAAGATTAACCACAGGTATTACGCAGATACTAAAAATCGAGTTTGGATACCATTTTGATAACTTTGTAAGTTCGGGTACCATATTGTCAGTCACCCAAGTGTTCAGACACTGTTGGTGTAAAAAACCCAAGAAAGTAAGAGAGGCTGAACTGAGGCTCGAATTGAGGGTGAAGTGTTTTAATTTCTATTTATTTATTATTTATAAACTAATCATATAATGAAAAAGAGAAAATTTTAAGAACAATACATCACAAATGGTTCACTCCTAATTTTGGTGTTTCAAGTTTCAAAACAATCATAAAACAATCATAAAGATACATGACATTAGAATCACGACACATTTTTAGTACATGACGTCAGTAACGCCGTTAACTCTATGTAGTTTCTTAATTTTCAAAAGGTAATTTCGGGTTTTTTCCATTCTACATTTTCTTTATAGTTTTACAATTTTTCTATTTATATATATATTTATTTTATTTTGTTAACTCAGACCATAATCTAATGACTTTGTTGTCTACAAGTAAATCACTCTATTTCATTTTCTGTTTTAATTTTGGTCTTCTAGAAATTGCTGTTTTGTTACTAGTTCAGCAATGAGAATTAGATATTCTGTTCTCAAAAATGAGTTTGCTGCTCCTTAAAAAAATTTATTACTAGTTTAGAAATGAAAAATTGGATCTTTTTTATTTCTCTCCTCAGTAATTATTAATTTTAATAATTTATTACTGCTAAATTAGGGAGTGACAGATTTGTCCTCAAATTTTAACGGAAAACATATAAGATAACGGAAAACATAACAGCATGTACATATTTTTGGTTGAGATTATACGTTTATGTACCTTTATGATTGTTTTGATACTTGAAACACCAAAATTAAGAGTGGACCATTTGTTATGTACTGTTCTTAAAACTTTCCCAATAAAAAATGACATACTAAGGTTTCAGTCATGTTCTAGCTTTCGGGCCTAAGATATGCATAATTCAGGGGCTGTGAAATTTTAATTAAATCTCGCAAGCGCAATCGTCGTTAATATAACGTGCAAGTATGAGGTCGTTCCAGCTGAGGATTGATAATCAATTTAAATTCTAACTCAATTAATCTAAATTAAGGACATAAGTACACAGTAACAAATTAGAGAAACAAACAAACAAGAAAATAGGTAGACAAACAATAATGATGGAACCTAGGGCGTCAGAATCAACCACTAACAATCCTGTTTATGTATCAATGCCATTAACATACTCTTTCATTTCTTATATGACAATTCTCGTATCTAAGTCCAGATACGACACTTAGACCACAGTTTTCGTTAAGTGTATGATTCTCTCCAAGTATGATAGTCGTATATCCTTGCATGTAGTTTATCTTGGTACGACATAAATTTAACACACATGACTCATTATAGAGAATAAGAGAATCATGCAAATCATTACTTCAGGTACGATAATAATGTAATTTACAACTCTTAATCACAAGAAGCTAATTTGTATTATATTGCAGGTACGCCTCAAATTCATCTTCTAACTACTAGATGTAAAGCCGTAAGGTGATCAATCAAAGAACTTAAACATAAAACACCAATTCAAATAGTGACTAGGAATTCATCATGAAAAAACTATAAATCTATTAATCAATCATCAAAAACATAAATAATCATGTTAGGACATCATCGTAACCTTATAAAAAGTTTAGCAAAATTTAACTAAGTAAACATAGCAAAAGTATAAAAAGAATGGAAAGGGAATGAAGGGGAAGATGGGTGGATCGTCTCTACTCTTTTGGGCGTCTTCAATGTGCTTCCGAGACCTCTTCTCATATGAAATTTGTGCTCCCATATATAGAGAAGTTTCATGCTCATCTTTAGCTTCCTTGTATGACTTAGATTCAAGTATCTTTCTTGATATGGCCAAAATGAGAAAACCTCGAGGTATCTTTTGTAGAAGTAGAAAAACATCTATTTATCGAATACTCATCTGCATCATTGTCCTTTGAAATTAGGATTGAAGATCTTGTGCCAAGGAACTTGATGTGACCTATCTACATTCAAATGATCATAACTCACTCTAGAAGTATTGAAGTTGATTCATAAAATCCTACAGATTGTAGAATTCCTTAGCTTCCCAATGATAAAAAGCTCATAGTATGATTCCATCCAAGTCATTCCTAGTAACTTGGCGACGTTGGATGTTCTGTATAGGCAGATTCTAGAACTTTGGATGGCAGTCGCCTTTCAATCCTATTTTTCTCATCTTAGATTCTTTTATTCTCTCTACGTCACAAATCTGCATAAACACTAAATTAACTTATATCTCGAGAAAACAATCAAGTTGTAGAAACCCTAGAGAGGCCTTGTGAAATTCTAAAGTCCTCACTCACAAAGCTAAATATTCTAGCTCTACCGCAACAACTGTCACATCCCGACCCTTAAATTTTTATCTTATTTACTAGCTTGGTATTAATAAGAACTTTACCGTCTTCGTTAATGAATTTATAGTTTATTTAGTCCCTAGAGGGGTTTTGAGGGATGGTTGTTTAGGAGGAATTATTCATAGGAGAAAATGTGACGACGGTAAAAATAGTAATTTTGGCTAGTAAAAGGTAATTTTTATTGGGGTATTTATTTTTGAGGTGTTGTATTTTTGGAGTGTGAGTTTTAAAGTATTGGACCGGTTTGGGGTGTGGAGGCCCAAAAACCATTTCACCCTCTCTTTCTCTCCTCTCTCTCTCCCTCTTCCCCGAGCCCTCTCCCTAGCCCTCTCCCCGGCGAACTTCCAGCCGCCTGTCCGTCGCCGTCCGGCCACCTGAGACCACCGCTTCGGTCCCGGTCAAACCCCTCTCTCCTCCCCTCTCTCCCTAGGCCGGTGAGCAAGCCCACAGCGTCACCGAACGGGAGGAAACTCCTCCGAGGAGCCAACTGTGCTCTTGCCAGAACTCACTCCTCCGGTCGCCATAGCAGGAGCTGTTTGGCTCGAAAGAAAGCCCTCCTCTCGTGCATCAACCCCTCCAAAGGTCTCACCCTCTCTTGAGCTAGGTAAGGAGATATTTGGTGTTGAAGCTCTAGGGTTTTCTAGAATTTTTTTGTTTGATTGACGTAGTTAGGCTTGGAATTGAGTGTTGTGTTAGTTAAAGAAGTTGTAGAGTGAGTTGAGAGGAAGTTGCTGTTAAAATTTGATAGGCATTGGAGGTCGTCAAAATCGGCCTCCGACCGCCGCTGTTTAGGGATTTTCATGGTTTTAGATTGGTTATATTATGGGGAGTTATTGATGTGAATTTTGGAATTTTTGGAGGAGTTTTGAATAGGTTTGGGAATTTTTAAAGTTTAGTAATCTAGGCGGTTATTTAAGGTAGAATCCGGCCGTTGGATTAAAGTCGTATAATCTGTAGAAGGTTGAATTAAAGCTGAAGGTTTGTTCGGTGTAGTTTGGTCCATATTGAGTTAAGAATGGCGAAGTTGGGCTAGGATGAGTGTGATTGAGGCTCACATTTAATTTTGCCTATTTTGTGTAAGTTTTGGGTTTTTGGTTGGGAAATTAATATTATATTTGGAACAAGACATGAGGAGGCTCGAGTAGAAGAGGCCTCGGATTTACATCAAGCTTAGGCCTAATTTGTGAGTGGACTTTTGTTTTAAATAGTGTGCATGCAAATGGTTTATTGATGAATAATTTCTTTTGTTGGAGACTAACCGGAATTGAGAATTTCGGTGATTATATATTCATATATGGATGATTACGAGGATAGTATGTATAGCTAGCTATACGTGCTTTTCCGCCATAATGAGGTAAAATATCATTATGGTGTGACATGAGTGTTAGACGCAATCGTCGTAGCCCTATATAAATTTAGTAATTTATATAGGGAATATGCATGTGTGTATATATATATATATACACTCGTGCTTTTCCGCCATAATGAGGTAAAATTCCATTATGGTGTGACGTGAGCGTTAGACGCAAGCGTAGTAACCTTGTACGAATTTCTATTTTTCTGATTCCTTCATAGAATTCGTACAAGGAGTATGACGAGTGTATATACATACATATTTATCATATTACTTTAGCCTGAGAGGCTTCGTTTGATTGAGTTTTGGAAACTAGCCAGAGCTAGTCATGTAATTGCCAATTTTTGAGCTGTTGCATGCAACATATTTTCCTTTAGAAATTTAAAAATGGGAATGCATAAATTTTTTAATTATTAATTTATTTTTGTCTACTCACTCTAACGGTTTCAAATGTTTTCCCCTTGACCCTTTTTATTAAAATGTCCAGTCTGCAGAGTTCGGGTTGGCACTAGTCAGAGGCGAGGCATAGTTACCCATATCTCTTCCACCTTTCATCAGTAGGTTACCTGTTAACCTACTACCATATTTTCTTGCTTCCGCTAGTGTTTAGTAGCTCTGATTACCTTGGGATTATTTGTATAATAGTTCGGTTGTGTGCTAAGTCTTTGTTTATTAATTTGGGAGATATCCAAATGATGGTGTATGATATAAATTGGCTATTTATGTGTTGGATTAGAAGATGATATTATTTTTGTGTGTGGTGGATGTGTTGTGGGGGAGCGGGTGGCTCCAGGTGTTGAGGTTGGATGTGTTGGTATAAGAGTGTTATCTGAATTTTTCAGGATAGGGTTGTCCATTTTCAAGTGAGATTATGCCAAATTTTTCGGTAAATTTTCCTTGGAGGTGGTCCCCATAGGACTTACTCCAGGTTTTAGGGTAAAATTTGGGGTGGGTCTTGACAACAACTTCCATGTACTGAAGCTCCTTATAAAAATAAAAAACTATATGAGTTCACTCCCAAGTTCTTACTAAGCTCTTTGGAACTTAAGGTAGCACCTGGAGGAGTTCTAGCCTCAATGAACCACATAATCAAATGAAGTAAAGAAGAAATGGGCAGACTATAATTGGATCCAAAAATAAAAACCATCAAAGAAAAGTGCTACTGTGGAACTTCAACCATCACCAATGGAAGCTGCCTATGCTTTCTTTACCAAACCTCCTAACTCTAATCGCAATGGCAAGGAGAAAATTTATGTTTATGTTTATGTTTTTTTTAAACTTTGCCTATGACTTTGCTTGTCATGCTTAGTTAGTAGGCTCTTAAATAAGTAGAGCAGCTTAACCATCAAATGATTAGGACTAATCTACGTGTCACTGTGATCCTACATCACATATTTTTTATCTACCCATAGTCAGTAGAGGGTTGGTATGTAACGGCATTTTCTGACTTGAGTTATAATTTCAGTTCGACATACTTTAAAAAAAAAAAAAAAAAGATGGATTTGAAGTAGTGCTACAAACTTTAGTGCATTTTCTAATGAAGTCAAAGCCAACTCAAAACTCACAAAGTTAGTCACATATCCAAATCAAAGTGTGTACGCAAGATGGTAACTATGTTATAAATAGAGAAACAAGACCAAATGATCGACCAAAATAACAATTCAGCGTAACTATACATCTAAATAACCAACACCAAGCCGTAGTAAAAAAATTGAGCAATATCTTAAAGTCGTTGATCAAGAATTAAAGTTCAACCCTATAAAGTGAGGAGTGGGGTGATCTTGGTTTGTTTTGTGTAGTTAAATTGATTGCATTAGATACAAAAGACCCAAGTTAGAAATGATTCCCATCTGATTTCTTTTGATTGATAATGCGATAACAAATTAGAGAAAACATTTTCTTTGTCGAGAATAGTTGAATTCAAAATGGAGAATTATAAAGTCGAGTTTGCAAACAAGTAATAGAAAGATCAGGCATTAACAATCATATATTAACCACCGCGTTATAAGTCAATAGAATATAGAAAATAGAAAATAAGTAGATGTTCATAAGTTTGCAACCACAAATTAACGTTCATCTAGTCTAGTTTGTTCATTAAATCATTCTTTCACTTGCCAGACCAAATAACCAAAGAGGTAAAAAAGAAAAAAGTCATTTAGACTTTATTGTTGTAGACATTATTTGCAAGCTTTTACATTTGTAACTCTTAAACATGTTTTTCGTGAAGCAAACGGTGTCGCTCATAGACTTGCGCATTTTGCTAGTATATCCATTTTCGATGAGTTTTGTGTTGATGACACTCATTTTCAAGATGTGCTTATTAAGTATGCGTGTACTTTCTCACGAGATTTAAGTTCTATGTCCCCCTTGTTGTATTTTCAATTTCTCATGAATAACAATATAGGAGGGAGTATTACAACTCCTTCCTAATAGGAGACCAACCCGTTTTTTTTTATAAAAAAAAGGAAAAAAAAAAGACTTTATTATTGTGATAATAGAATAGCCAGAAGCAAAGTCCCCCCGTGACTGAATCATGCCTTTCTTCTTACAAACAGGTGGAAACAACAAATCTACACAAGAAAATTAAGTTGGATCAAATGAAATAACATTAATTTAACATGCTATAATTTTTGGGTACGCGTTAGGAAAATGATATTTTTATCAAGACCTTACCTTTGATATAGAAGAGGTTTTTTCAAAATTATTGGCATTGAGACCGTTGTTCGGTTTTGAAGACAAAACAGCTGAGAACATATCAGATATACTCTTTTGTTCTTTTTTCACTTTGTTGAATTTGTATGTAAAATCTTCGCCTGATTTTGGGTTCCTCTCATACCAATCACGAAATTTTGGCATTGGCTGTCACAATATTGCAAAACTTATTCGCACAATAAAAGAATGAAATGTCCTTACAAAAAAAAGAATGAAATGTTTCATGTATTAATAATTAGAAACAAACCAAACTAAACAAGACATACACATACGTAACATTATTGAGATAGTGAGATAATAATATATATATCGTTGCCTATTACTCTTGTTCTTATGATCAATATTGGTTAAGGGGTTAACTAATAACTTTGAGGTCTTGAGTTTAAAAGCTCACTCACATATTACGTAGGATGTGTGACTAATTTAATAATTAAAAATTATTGATCTCTAATTTATTCTAGATGTTATAATATATATTATTATTAATGATCAAATTACTCAATAGCATTGATCTTGACGTATATTAGTGTATGTGTTAGAGACTAATAGAGAGAGAGAGAGAGAGAGAGAGAGAGAGAGAGAGAGAGAGAGAGAGAGAGAGAGTA
>NC_020497.1:11458634-11469998 GCF_000184155.1 Fragaria vesca subsp. vesca
CAAGAATTGAGAACTAGCTGGTTCCCTTCGGACATTTTGATGAGTTCTAAAAATTGAGAGAATAACAATGTGTTGGTTTTGTTTGCTAGTTTAAAAAAAATATTACATGACTAGCAACAACGCACATCAGTTATTCGTTGTCTGTATTCTCTAATTTCAGACCAAAATAAGGGATAGTAATGCATGATGATCTAAGGGGATGATTGAATAATTAATTGAAATTGCATATGCTGGTCAAATTGGTAATTATATGATCCTCTAAAATATATTATGGTCTAAGTAAATCATGTTTGAAACCCAAACTTCCAAAGTGCATTAATCAGTAATTTGCTCGTAACCATCGCCAAAACACTCATTTGCTTGTATTTTAATTTGTTAAACACAAGATTGGGCGATAATTTTATTTCAAAAAAGAAAAAAGACAATAATTTTGGCATAGAAGAGTTTAGTCTCCGAGCATATTAAGGGAAAAGGAATCAGAGAACGAGCTACGATTGTTGGGCCTTGATTCAAAGGTACAAGGCTATAGTTTTTTTTGTTTGGATTCAACTTTGATTGATGTCATTTTGTGATTACTTTTTTTTTTATTATTATTTTTTTTATGAGAAAGGACTTCATACCATATATTACTGAAAGTAGGAGAACAACATAAACACGATCGCTCTCATTCAAAACTACCTCAGACTTAACAATATATCCTAAACAATTTTTTATGTTGTAAACCTTAGTTGTAAAGCAACTTAGTTTGTTAATCCACTATCAATTATGTTAATCGAACATGATTACTACATTTGATTTGTTGATAATACCTTTATTTCCTTAAGCATCAACATGGGTGAGGTAGGCTATGAACAGCTCTTTAAAGAAGTCTGTAATTTTTTTTATAGACAGGGGTATTATGGGGTTTAGAGAAGTCCAAAAATTCAAAACCTGAAAAGATTGTGTATTGAGGAATTACTTTTGTGTTAATAAAAATTTTCAAAAAATAATTACAATAGAGTAGGCAAAGAGTGTCCTCAGGTAAATAGAGCAGCATACATATAACTTCTTTTAATTCTTTTTTTTTTAAAGAATAAAAATTGTTAGGATAGCATGAGAACGATTGAAGATGATAAATGATCAATTTTTATTATGTCTTTAATAGATAGATTTCCTAAATTGATTTATTGAAAAAAAAATGATTTACTTTTTAACTTATCTCAATCGTTAATTGCTATTATATCTAATGGATGACAATCGAGTTATAATTTTGTATGCCACATTCCGCTCCCTATAAAGAAAGTGATAAGGTTTAGCAATGAATGAATAGATTAATTTAATATTTGAGTACGAGTTTAATCTGTAGGGTGTAGTAAGACAAATAAATTGTCATTTTATATAAGACATTGTCTTTTGTTTTAATTTTATATTAGGATATTTTAGTCTTCAATATATAAGAAACTTATCAAGTGAATAAAATGGTTAATATGAAGGAAATAGTCACACGCTAATAGGATTTTACTATGGTTGATGTGCGCGTTAGCATATATTTGGCATTCAAAACTTTCTTGTTTGATATATTGAATTTAAAGAAAGTTTATGAAGTTACAGGACACCAATCCCATAATTTGAGCTTCATATTCATAATGAGCTAAAGACAAAAAAAAAATAATAATAATAACATGGTTTTAGGGCTTCAACAAGTTTAAAACTTTTAGTGCGTTAGGATAAACGTTTCTAAAAAAATGAGGTAAACAACTTTTATCTAAAAATCGTGTGCTAGGATGATAAGACATGAGAGGTGCCAACCCATTCTAAAACTAGTCATTTTAAGCGAAGAGATAACTTTAAGATTTTGGTTTAAAAGGAATAAATTGTAGATTTTTTTTCGACCACATAAGAAAAATCTTTGGAAAACAAGAAAACATCGTGTTGGATTAATACTGTGTTTTATAACCCACATACTTTTTGTGTGAAATCTCACTTTTCATATGTGGCCAAATATGAAAATAATTAAGATCGTGCCAACTCATATCTATTCTGGAGCATATACGTACAATTTAATTTTGAGAATCGTTCAGATTTGTATCGATCCAAAACAGAAGGGAAAACACTTATGGAGGATCAAATATCAAAAAATAGTAATGGTGCATGCAAAGAAGAATACTCTTAGGTAGGATCAAGTTCTCATATGGAAATCTCCACATTTATGACTAGCCTATATAAGAAGCATGAAACACCTCCAGTTAATTTATCCTAAATCAAACCCCAAAATATAATTCATATTCCCATTCCATTGAATCTTTTTTCTCAATTTTAAAAGATATATATCTAGTATGGGGAAGAAAATGATGGCTTTTGCCAGGATGGTGATTATGGTCTTCATCCTCAATCCTTGCCTTGCAATCGGAGAGTGCTACGATGTCTTAGTTGAGTTGTTACCATGTGCGACTTTTGTGATGGGATCTGGCATAGGGCAGCCCCCAAAAATGTGTTGCTAAGGTATGTAACATGTGGTTAACGGAGCTGACACCACTGATAAGCGCAAGAGTCTTTGTCACACCCCGGTCCCGGCGTCGGTGGGTTTTAAGCACCGAACGCCGATCCCAAGGCGTGAGAGTGTTACAACGCGGAACAGTAAACAAAATACTTCTAGGCTCTTCTTTCTAGGCTCGTCGTTTACCATTTTCTCGGCTCGGTACAACCTAAGTACTTTTCTATAAAAAAATATTAGAAATGGGTGGGTGAGCATAACCACGCGCTCAGTGAGTAGACCAATGTAATATGCTCGTAAAGCAATATCATTTTACACACGTTACAAAATACGTATATCGTATACACATCGAGTCACGCAATTCATCACATCGCACACTCCCTTCTTATTGGATATCCTTCAATGTAATGATCCCCACGGGAACCTAATGACCTTCGAGTCCTATACATTCGTGTGTCACATCCTTACTTCGGTATAACCAATCAAGAAGTTCACATGTTCCATGACTAGTCAAACAATGGATCTAACATATAATTATATATAAACACCGCACATTTTGTAAATAGACATGCTTCACTTTAAAACAGAGAGATATTTCGTAAATAGATCAAAATCATGTTTTTCAACTATTTTGATAACAAATAAGAATGTTTGAAACATATTACACAAATCCACTCGCCTCAACAAAGCGAAACCCCACCAAGAACATCGATCGTAAACCGAGCCTCTTAAAACGAGCCATCTAGAAATCACCGTTGGATCTAACCCAAACTTCAAAGATAGAACGAGGGCATTGATACAAACCCGTAGCCCTTTGCGGATTTAAAATCAGAGTTACAGATCAAAAGTTATGATCCACCAAAATTTTAGTCGTAACTCCTCTAGAAAGAGAAAGTCTCTCTGAATTTTGTGGAGAAGGAGCTGATCAAGAAGAAGCCGACTATGAAACGTCAGTTTTGGTTTTGGTCCAACAAGACAAGGACACTTGTCAACATCGCAAGCCATCTTCTAATCTACCTCCACCTAGCTGCCTTAAGTCAAGACTTCATTGGTCTAAGTTGAAACTTGTCAACCATCAGCACTTGTGGGTCTGCTCCGTTGGGTCCAAGCCATGTAATTTGATCAATAAGAGCGCGCCACGTCGCTATCTTATCTTAATTTAACTCAATGTTTAGAAAATCGTTAAAAATAACTCGGGACTCCGAAAAATTCACCGAAAAATATAACAAACTAGTGACAATCTCTATTTTCTATTTCTAAGAAGAAAAAAAATCAATTTTGTGAAATTTCAAAAAAAAAAGAAAAAAGGATATTATAGTCTTTGTTAATGTCTAAAAGATAAAACTGTTGGTGCTAGTGTTAAAATCGATCTTAAAAAAATTAAGCACGCTACTGAGACTTGTGGCATCAAAATACCTATTTCTATTGATCCCAATGTTGACTGCAACACGTAATTAACCACCCTCTTCCTCTCTCATTTTTATTATGTACTATAGATCTTGTTCCTCTAAAGTTTTCCTGTAAAGCTTATGTGAGTTTTGTAAACAAGTAGACGGTCCATATATTCATCCAACATGAGTCTGGTTTGATATGGATGTACTTGTATATATATGATATACAATACTTCAACTGATTTTGTGCTTTGCTAATGTGATATGCAGAATTACGGCGTTCTAAAATGACCAAATAAGAGTTGAACCACTGAAAACTCTGGCACCCGACCCTTTTGGAGCAGAGGAATTCTAGGGTTTTGAAGGACGGCGGGGACTCCATCTCGGCTGGGGTGTGAGGGCCTGATCGCAACGACAGCTTGGGTGGACTCTCCAGCGGCTTTGGCGACGCGGTGGGAAGCCCCTAATCGAAAGTTTCTGAGGTCGACGACGACGTTGGTGGAGCGGCGCTTTGCTGGGTGGTACCGGTGGATCTCTGCGGGTGATCTCGGCGGCGAGGCTTAACCTTGTTGGTGTGGAACCTGATTCCAAATTGGTTTTGTAAGGTTTTCTGGTTTTTGGTTTTGAGGGAATGCAAAGGAAGCGGTTGTCCGATTTCCTTCTGCCGAGCTTCAAGGGAGCCAGAGTCTTTGTTTGGCGGCTGACGTGCTCGTTACCGGGCATGCGACAATTAAGAACCCTTTTTGAAAATCGTAGTACAAGGCAAATAAGGTTCGATCAATCTGGGGACTAAGGGTGCTCAGGTGACAATGGTCTTGTAAAAAGTTAGTAGCTAACAATATATACAAGTATTCATTTACAAATATACATATGGTACAAAGTAAACATGGGGGGTTTTGAGAGTTTGATTCTAACGTTCCTACTAAAAGATAAAGATAAAAGCTAAACTAATATATACAAGTGATCGATCTATTTAACACATCAGCTAGAGAGAAACTCAGATTTCGACCACACATCAAAGATTATGTTTCAACCTTAGCAATCTGATAACATGTCAATTCAAAGAACTAGAAACAATCTTAAAACACAAGCCTACGAGGTCATGCATTTTATAGTTCTACTTACTTATCCCTAGCACAGGACGTCTAGAACTAGGACATCTCATGCAAGGTTGCTATCAATACTATGAGTATATGTCTACACTTAACATGAGTCCTTAAGATCTATAGAACGAGATTAAACACAATTATATCATGAACGTCACAACATGGAATTGCATAGTATATTCAACTCTATATGTGACACAGCTTCCACCACTGGAGATCTACACTTACCTACGAGGCTTAGCATAAATCATGACATTAGTTAGCATGCATTCTAACATAGGTATATCAAACAACAACACATACTTTCTACTTATGAGTTGACAAGATCAGATTGCTAAAAATATCATGAATGAAACTTTAACATGCTTTACTAAAATTCTGAATTTACTAACAACATAACCATCGAAACAACATCCAAATCCAATATTTGAAAACCGAAAACATGTTTCTAAAAATTGTAAAGGAAAACTAAACAATAACAGAGGTAGGGTTACACTTTTATCAGTCTTCAAGAAGCTTGTAGACCTCTAGAAAGCTAGTGCTCCGGCTTCAAAGCTTCAAGGCTCCAAAGTTGCCGCTCTTGTAGAACGTCCGACAAGGCTTTGGCAAGGGAGGAAGAAATCAGCAAAGGAAAGGGAGAGGCTGCTCAGCAGAGCTATGTGTTTCCCTGAATTTTGTGTGAATGAATGATGGTTTGAGAAATACACAAGGCTGTCTTTATATAGAGAATATCTTGGTGAAACATCTCTTCAAAAATGATGTGGGACTACACACATATGTTTGACTTTTCTTCTTCAGATGCACATGTTTGACTTTTCTTCCTTAGGTGCACATGTTTGACTTTTCTTTTTCCTTCCTTGGGCCACTTGGGCCTTCTTTTGGACTTTCTGCATTTTTCTTCCATCCTTGCATTACTTGGGTCTTTTTTTGGGCTTTTTGCTCTTTGTGTCTCTAATATCACAAAAACATGTTAGAAATAACATTATTATGAGAATATCATAGCTAAATAGGGTAGGAAACACATTATAAACATAACACTTTGTGCTCGTATCAACGGCGGGGACAGAGGCTTGGGTCGTGTTGTTTGGCAGGCGGTGGTGATCGGTGTTTTGCTTTTCTGAGACCGAGCGGGCCGGACTAGGAGGATCACCATGGTGGAGGCTCGTGGGCGGCCACCAGAATGGCGTTGAACGGGGTTTTCTCCAGCTAGTCTTGCCAGTCCTGGTTGGGGAGGGGAGAAGGACTTGGTAGGTTTGGGCCCACTGAGTTGGGTTGGATTTTCGGCCCACAACTGGGCTTTGATCCAGTTGGCTTTTCCTTTTTAACTTGGGCCTGGTTTGGACTTTGTTGGATGGGTTTTTTTGCATCTTTGGCCTGACTTTTCCCAAGAGTGAAGCCACAAGTTGTTTGGTAGGTCGAAACGTACACCAATGGAGGTCTTAGGCGTCTAAAGCTTCAAATGGTGGTGGAATTTTTGGGGCTTTGTAGGGCTTAGGATGCTTTCTTTGTTTTGTTGTTTTCGCAGCGATTTTTTGCTACAACTTGTAGACTAGTCAATAATACAATTGCACTCGGTAGTTGTTGGTCGTTGTCTTTTCAATTTGTAGTTGATAGCTGCTTGTATGGTCCACAGACTATTATTCATGCTTGACCGTTTTGGTCATCATGATCTTTGATCAATGGAATTTTCCTACCTTAAAAAAAAAAGACCAAATAAGACTTGAAGAAGAAGATTACATACAAGATTATGTTTTATGAAGCATATATAATGAATTAGTATTCTACCAATGACAAAAATATGTATGAATAATAAGCATGATTTTTCTCGAGATTTTGTTCTTGTTAAATCCATTATCTTGGTATGCCGCAATGATACATTAGTACCACACTAGACAAGAATTCAATCGAGATTCCAAGCCCAAATATTTCATGCGTTAATATCGCTAATCATATATAATAAACAAAATACTTCATATCTCACATATAAGGTAGATCGATTAACTAGTTTTTGTTACTACTGAAGGCTAAAAGTTTGAAATTTCAAGTGTATCCATTCTTTTTAATAATAACAAAAAATACACGTCACCTCTCTCCCTCTCTCTCTCTCTCACACACACACACAAACCTGCACCTCATTCTACCCTGTCCCTTTTGTTGCTGCAACTTCTACACCAACCTCACGTCGCGCCTTTGTCACCACCACCAAACTGTAGGAGGAAGAACATCCTTCTCTTTGGTCGATCTCTTGCTTGATGGATCACTCTCTAAGCTCTATCTCTCTCTTTGTCCTGCTATTCTTTTCCCTTTACAAACCTAATCATATTTGGGTATCGTGGTCTTTGAACTATAGATGTGAGATTGAAAAGTTCAAATATCTTAGTTGAAATCCTTCTGTTAAAAGTTTCAATCCAACTAAGAATTTGAAATATGAATATATATCCAAATTCCAAATCTATAGATTTGATATTTAAATCCAATATTTGGGTATAATGGTCTTTGAACTATAGTTGTGAGATTGAAAAGTTCGGATATCATAGTTGAAATCCTTCTGTTAAAAGTTTCAATCAAACTAAGAATTTAAAATATGATTATTTTGAATATTCAAATTCCAAATCTGTAAATTTGATATTTAAATCCAAATCCAAATTGACAGCCCCAGTATTAATGTTGATAATTTTAACGAAATTATTCCTGGTTGATTCAACACTTGTACTTTTGAGTTACATACTGTAAAGCAACTACTCTGGACACTTGGCTATTAGCAACTAAAAATAATACATTTTAGATCTCGATGTGCTTAAGAGGATTAAGTTGAAACAAAACTTTGATGAATGTGGTTCTAAATAAACATTATCTGATAAAATAACTGGGCAGTAAAACTTTGAATCTAAAATTTGAAATAATCATGTTCATCTAGTCAATAACGCACTGATGTAAATTGTATTACTTATTTACTTTGGTCAAAGAGAGAGATAAATTCAATAATGTCATTGTATTGGCACAAGTATTCCCTAGACCGGTGGTCGTTTTGTTTATTAGCAAATGGTCATGGGGTCCTAGACCAATTGGCATAAACCAAAAACCTGAATTAATATACAAAAGCACCACCTGATAGTGTTCACCACCACCAAACCCCACCGGAGACGACGAAGCCCCAAAATGCAAGTGCAGCAAAACCCTAGCATTCCGGTCAGCGAAGTCTACTGGTCTCTCCTCCACAAAGCCGACAAGAAATTCTCCAAAATCCGAGAGCTCCCTTACTACCACCGCAACCGCCACGAGTACGACGCCTACTTCTACAAGGTCTTCAAAGTCTACACGCAGCTCTGGAAGTTCCAGCAGGAGAATCGCCAGAAGCTCGTCGACGCCGGTCTCCGGCGATCGGAGATCGGCGAGATCGCGTCGCGGATCGCGCAACTCTACTTAGGGCAGTACATGAGGACCAGCGAGGCCAGCTATCTCTCGGAAGCTTACATTTTCTACGAGGCGATTCTGAGCAGAGAGTACTTCAAGGAGGGAATGTTTCAGGACCTGAGCTTGGCTAACAAGCAGCTCCGGTTCATTTCGAGGTTTCTTGTGGTGTGCTTGCTCTTGAATCGCCGTGAGATGGTGCAGCAGCTCCTTCATCAGCTCAAAGGCTTGGTTGATGATTGCAAGAGGACCTTCCAGGTGAATTCTCTCGAATCGTTTTCACTTTCGGTTCGGTATTGTTTTGCTCTGTTGGCTCTTGTTTCAAATTCGAGATGGAAATGTTAGGTTTGTGCTATTGTAAAAAGCTTATCGAAAATGTGATAAGAGAGTTAAAAGAAAGAAAAGAAAATATAAAACGACATGGAGTTTTGCCTCGAAATAGATTTAGATACATTAGAGTATTCACTTTAGCAGTAGTAACCGAGAATGGCGGACATTGGACCAGTTTTGGAGCATGAGATTTTGAAATTGTGTTCACTTTCTTAGTTTCTTACATGTGTTGGAAATCGAGAGGGAGAATTAGGTTTGTGTTATTGTAAAGCTTAAAGAAGGGTAGAACTTACCGAAAATGTGATATGATGGTTCAACCTCAATACTTATAGGTAAAGAGTTGAAAATAAGAAAAGAAAATGAAAAACAATATGGAGTTGTACCACAAAGTAGATACAGATACATTAGAGTATAAACACTTAATCAGTAGTAATTTAGAATGACAGACACTTGACCAGTTTTGGAGTATGATATTTCGAAATTGTGTTAAATTTCTTGTTTGGCTCTGAGTGGGGACTTTAAGCAATTTAGGAACATCTGGGAATTGAGATTTCAGAATTGTGTTCACTTTCAGTGCAACGTAATGTAGGGTGGGTGAGTTTATCATGGACAGAGAGCAGTATTGAAAGGCTAAGTTAGTTTAGAATATCATATTCAGATGTGATTTTTCTTTTCTGAAATGTTCAGATGTGATTTTATGTATTCCAAAATAGGCGCTTTAGCTTTAAATGCAATATTGTATGTTCTTATGTGTTTGTGTGTTTTGCATTATAGATGGTACATTTATGTGGCTAACAGCAGTACAATATCAGTCATGCTGTTACATTTCAACTAAAAAGTTGTGTGCTTATGTATTCCAAGTCTTGGTGATCTTGCCGATAAGTTTAATAATAACATTTGGATGATCTTGTTTCCAGGAAACTGATTTTAAAGAATGGAAGCTGGTGATTCAGGAAATAGTTAGATTTTTGAAAGCTGACACAGCTTTTATGAATATCAGGCCTTTGAGATATAGTATTGTCCTGGAATGTCATCCTGATTCCTTACCGCAAGTTTCCACACTGGTTGTAAGGAGATCTCTGAGACTGCGAGATGCAATGCTAAGCAGCTACCATCATAATGAGGTTAGGTATTGAGGTTTTTCCTTTACCCCTTTGTGGTTGTTCAATTATTTAATTAAATTCAAGATGCAATAATTACTGAAGTCCAATCATGTAATCCTTGTGTATGGAACTAAATATCAGCCTATGCGCAATTATCTAGCTAAGATATGACAAAAACATAAAGTATGATCAGAAAATAGATTTCCTGGTACTCTGAGAGATTGAAGCCAGAGTGATGTCTAAAGCTTTAGTTTATGTCATAAACGTTCACCCCCTCCTTCACTCCTTTATGGATAATCTCCATGTTCTGACTAGAGGGTTTTCAGTTATTTCTGTTTGATGTTTCTGTATATTATGCCTCGCAAATACATGAACTTGAATTGTATCCTAACATTTTCTGTTTTTCCATCGGTTAAAACTCAACCAGGTAAAGTTTTCGGAGATCACTCTTGACACTTTCAGGATGCTTCAATGTCTGGAGTGGGAACCTAGTGGCTCATTTTACCAGCCTAATGTAGCTAGAAACAGTCAGAATGGGGCACCAGGGTCTGGCCGCACTAATTACTCCCAAGATATTGCTGATCCTACTCTGCCACATAACCCACGGAAAGCTGTCTTATATCGTCCTTCTGTCACACATTTTCTGGCCGTAAGTCTTATAGGAATTAATATTGCTCTGTTTCACTTTCATTACTATGTATTTTTGGCTTGCCTGTAATTCACGATAGTAAAAATCTTAGTTACATAGTTCTATGTCAAGGGCTACCGGTTTCCAGAATACCTGAATAACATTGTGAACTAAACTACATATGTTCAATGTCAAATACCACTAAGTACTAACCTAATGATTGTGCTTCTGTAAAACATTTTTATGTTGAAGTTACCTGAAATACGTTTTAAATTGAAGAAGTTGCTGAGAGACGTGTTTATTTTACTTGATTTGAGCAACTTTCATCCTGCTATTCACCTTAGTTGTGCAAACTTACAGATGAGAATAAAAATCCTTTGCGAATGATATTGTATTTGAATAGCATCTTTGTATAAGGAACCTGTAGGTACTGATTTTCATCTGGATCGTTTAAAAACACACACATGTAGACAAGAGATTTATTTTGTTCACTGAAACCAAATTTTGGCTATGTTGATTAAATTTGGTGTTTTCACTGTTTTTCAAGTCTAAGTTGGGTGACATATGGCATGTTCTAGGCCTAAGCTCATAGCTTGAAGAAATAGTCGAGTAGGGAGAGGGCCTCCTTTTAGTGAGGAGAGGGCCTCCTTATATAAGTATGTGGAGCTCCCTCACTCTTACAAGTTTTTGATGTGGGATTTAGGTGCCTATGCCAATTACATTTTTCTCTCTCATGCTACTAGCTAGATATCTCCTTTCTTTGTGCTATTACCACTTGACATATACCTTACACAAACAGAACTTTTAAGTGAAACCAAAAGGTTTGTCTTTTTTGATTCTGTTACATCTCTACCCTCACCCCCTTTCGTGGATTTTCTTATTTCTATGTTTGATTTGGTGTCCTTTGTAGTAATTACGCTTG
>NC_020497.1:11470018-11478417 GCF_000184155.1 Fragaria vesca subsp. vesca
GTCTTTATGGCTATGTAGGATCATATTTTTTATTTTATTTTTTCTATTTGCTTCATTGGCTCCGTTGAATGAAACAATTTTTAATTGCCAGCAGGTTCTGGAATGTACTCTGATGCAAACTCCCTTTCTATGTTGCCCTCTCCATCTGATAGACTGAATCCTTCATGTGGACAAAGTAAAGGAGATGACTCAAGCTTACACGCTAGTTGTTTACACTTTGGTAGCCATGGAAATGGAGGTACTCTTCCAAACAAATCTGGAACAGTTAATGATGTAGACCTACTCAAATATAATTATTATAGATTCAATGCTACTTGAGATGATTAAATTCAGTTTCATGCATTACATTTAGTGTGCTCATTTATTGCTCAATCATCTATTGTTTGCCTGGGTTCATATTTGGATGAGAGGCCTCAAAGGTTGACATAGAAAGAGTGAAAATTCAGACTTCTAAAGTTTTCCTTTCACAAATCTGTAGGTTTTGGTTTTAGGAAGGGATATGTTTCATGCAATTTGCTTGTTCACATGTGATATTAAAAAAAAATGCATAATTCATTACTGGAGTCCTAGGTTGATAGTTTATCATGTTGGACAATGAGATTGATATATCCAAACTTTGATGTCGTCTTATCTTTTGACATCATTTCCTTGTTTTTGCATTAGTCTCTACGGATTCTGATATCAAACAAAATTATCCATCTTTCAGGAATTAATAGCATCTATCCCAGTGACTTGGTTCCATTTACAAGAAGGCCACTCTTTTTAGTTATTGACTGTGATAGCAGTGAAGCTTTTGAGGCAAGTTTATCTACTCTATTATGCAATTTTCTTTTTCTGTTAATGTACCAGCCAATGTTGCAACTTATGGAGTCCATGGTCTATACGATTGCCGGAAGTGTTGTTGAAAGTATAATATTCAACATTGCAGTGTCTCCTTTTATTAGCAGTTATTACAGCTGTAGAATTCCAGAATAGCTTCTCTATCATCATACAGATGAATACTAGTTGTTACCACACACAGTAGTTCATGACATGCTTAGTTATGAATGCTCCCAAAAAATTAAATGCCCGCCCCTTATGTTTAGTTATTTTATTCTGATCAGATCTTTGTTTCGTCTAAAATAACATTCGCAATCTCTCTGAGTAAGATCCCCTCTTCTTGTTTTATTGATTTTGTATGAGCCTGAGTAGAAACTATTTCCTTAACCTGTGAAGGTGACTAATTCTAAAATATGCTCAGGCTATAAATGGAGTGCAAAAAGGAGAAACAGCCGCAATGCTCCTGTCATCAAGCTTTTCATATCAAGCTTCTGGTGTTGGTTCCTCTCGTCAGCCAAGTGGAAGCCTATTCACTCTTTTCCTTACAGCTCCAATGCAGGCTTTCTGTTTACTGCTTGGTATGTCAGGCGCTGACATTGACATGGTGAGTAAAAGGTTCGGCACTTATTGTGTTCTTGTTCCAAGAATATGAGTTATTTAGTTTTCCCAGGGCACTTATAGAAGGAAAATGTTTTCAGGATATATATAACAAGGCTGAGAAGCTGCTTTCCAGTTCATTAAGTGACTGGGGGTCTACTTTGGCAACATCAGACACTATTGACCCTGTTTGGGCACAGGTTTTGACTGATCCATTCCTAAGACGACTCATATTGAGGTAACTATTCTATAAAGCTTAATGGAGATTATTACAGGAACGTTTTTTCTTTTTTGGTTTTGTAGTAACATGAGCATGATGACATGTTTTTGCTTTTCATACCTTCAATTGTTGCAAGATTTGATACTGTTCTATTTATTAACACCTGCAAGTGTTTTGCAAGCCTATCTACTAGGGTGAGGAATTATGTTTTTTTAAATCTCTCTCGGCCTTCAGTTTGTTGGTCATGGAATGATAGACTCAGAAACAATGCCTAATTTGAACCTTCATGATTACAGCTACATACATAAAAAGATAGATTAATTTGTTGCCTAAATTGTTAAGTACACATAAACATGTTTACAATTAATGAAATCTAACCCAGAAGTAAAACTAAAAGCAATATTAGCAGTAGGGGAGTCTTATTACCACTTGACTTGAAGAAAAAACTTTAGTTTCTTTAGATACATGTATCCATTAGATTATGGTTAATAGAAGTTAACATCAACTCTTCGATTGATCCTTGATATATTTTCTACTATCTCGTTGACTTGGACTATTTAGTTACCACGGAGAGTTCTATGTGGACAAGAAACACCAAAGTTTAGGATATGGTAAAGGGGCTTAGTGTTGATGTTCCAAAGATGGTATGTCTTTTCTGACCAAGCTGTGGCTAGTGGCTACTGCATTAGAAATCTAAATACTCTAATCTATGGGACTCTATTACAAATTGTGCAAGCCTGCAAAGAGTCCTGGTCAGTGTTCGGAGTATTGCAACTGGACCTTTTGACTCTTTATTTTCAAGTAGTTAAGAGCAGGCATGCTCATGTGCATCTTCTTGTTCATGACCACTTCATTTAATAGTTAAAAAAAAATATGTATTTTTGTTGGTCATGTTATTACTAGATGCTATCAAATGGCTCATATCTTTTTAAAATTTTCTGATTGTTGTTCCTTGTGTTTCTAGTCTTGTCTCACGGTTCTGTAGCAGGTTTTGTATTCTGTTTGCTATACATATGTACTGACAATTTCTTATTTAGGTTCATATTTTGTCGAGCGGTGTTATCACTCTATGCTTCAACCTTCAATAAGAAGGAATTTATCCCCAAGTCTGTACCATCCCTTCCAGCATCTTTCCTGCCAACAACAGTTGCATGCCAGACAGTTATTTTGCAGATAGCAAATGTCTTTGGAGCGAGCACTAAGTTCATATTCTCAGAAGGACTTGTACTCCCAGAAAATAGACAGGGTGACGATGCAGAATTATTGCCATGTTCATGAATCATATGGAGTAAAGCACATGATTCATGAATCACATGGCCGAGAGTTTCCTTTTGCTGATTTTGCTTGATTGTGTTAAAACTATCCCAACACCTTGTATTGTGTTGGAGCTTGTACAGGACATTTGATTGAATTACCGAGCTGTGTGCTTCTGGTGTTCTGAGTTTATCTTGTAATTTTATTTCCTTTGTTGTGAAATTACCAGTTGTTGATAAGGCAATCCTGGTAAGAGACAACTTAGACTCGTGTTGCTGTATAATTGAAGAGCTCTTGTGGCATTCTTGAGAAGGTTCAAGGACGACTTGCTACTGGAAGACTAAAACCCTCAATATGGCAGGAAGATTGGCCCTAATGCAACAAGTGTCCTCTTCCATTCACATTTATGCTTTGCAAACAGCCAAATTACAAATCGATCTCTCTCGTAAACTAAACCTTGATTTTCTCTGGGGTGATACTACAGAGAAAAAGAGAGTTTCTCTGGTCTATTGGGACATTGTTTCCTTACCGAAGTGAAGGTGATTCTGGTTTTTGGAGCTCCATCTACACATAAATATCTTTTGAATTGTTCGATTGCTGACATAGCACTCGGAGAGGTGGTGCCGAATCATTCCGTAATGGCCTTGTCCTGGAGGGTTGAAGATGGAAGAACTATGATATTCTGGACTGACGTATGGTAAGTTCTCGCTCTCTACTGTAAATACGTACTCATATTGATATGAATGCATTAGCCTGCTCTTATGGGATTACATTGGCTGGAATATGAATTTATGTTCTCCATGCTTACCTGAAGACATTATTCATGAAGTTCTTTGTGGTCCTCTTGGTTTTGATGGTTGTAGAGCTGATATGCAAATATGGGGTTACACTTTTATTGTATGTTTTACTGTGAAGTCAGCCTTTAGTAATGTTTTTAACCCTGTGGAACATAATCAATTCAAACGGAAATTCATTTGGGGAATGATTGTTACTCTCAAATGTTCATAGAACTATTAAGAGATTTTACTCAAAATGGTTAATGTCATGCATGCACAAGGAGCCAAGAAACTCTATTACATCATCTGGGAGAGATCACAATGGAGATTGGTTGTCTGGTTTAAGTATGAACTTAGGGGTAGGCCAAGTTATCTATGCTGGAGCTAGGGGTATGCTTTCTGGATTGAAACTTGCTTTCGACTTAAATATTGGAAATCCTGAAGTAGAATCTGACTCAGCCATCTTTGTTAAGTTATTGATTGAAGGTTGCCCCTATATCTTATTTAGGCTAAACATAATGGGAGCCTAACATCAGTTTTCTAAAATTGCATAATCTTAGAGTGTAGTAATGGGGTAGCATTGTATAACCAATCTTATAAGTTTTTTATTTCACTTGTTTGCTTAGTTTTTCTTTCATGTTTTTAGTTTTGAGAAGTTTGTGCCATTCAACATTATTGGCAAGCATACACTTGAAGTGTTTAGCTTAGGTTGACAATGAAAATAATTGCTACACTAAACGGCAGTCGAGTATAGTAGAGAATGTAGAATTATAGATATGATTAAATTTCCAGTAATCCTAGCTCTATGAATATCATGCAATCCTAAATCCTTTCCAAATCTTCTACACTGAGCGAAGAGTGGTCACAAGATCATATATATGGGTTCCTCTCAATCTCTCATGGTCGTTTCAGCTTAATTAGTATGAAGGTCTTCGATATAATCATCAATAGATTGAGGTTGAAACTCAATCAGTGAAGCTTTACTGTTCCTAAGTTCAATTCCATAAACCACATTCCAAAGGTCTGCATAATAGAATAGCTTATCAGCGGTTCATATCACAAACATGCATATATCACACTTTGTAACAATACTCAGTAGTGCTAAGCCTTCAAAAGGCATGTATCATTGCATCAAATTAGGAGTTTAAGACGTTAAAGACAACTTCAGTTATTTTCCAGTGAACTTTGATGCTACAAAACAAACATAAAAATGCAACTATTGCGTGCGGGCATCTTACTCAACTTTATCGATGGTTCTACATTTAGTTCGATTGCCTCTACATTCAGCTTGGTTGGCTTGGCCTTTAAGTCATAGCATCTTCAAGCCTCGAAACAAATACATGGCTCTAAGTTCTAACTATTCATTTTAATCCGAACTCAACCTCTAGGTTTCAGCTGCTCAGTGTTTCTCATTGTATTGATAACCTTCATTTAGTTTAGTTATTGAGGAACCATGCATTGGTCGGCTTAATCTCATATTATACAATTACAACCAGTTTAATCTTTATAGTTAATATATTGAAGCCAATGATATTTCAAAAAGGAAAGAAAAATGAAGCAAAAGAAAAGAGGAGTACTAGCTAGGGATCAAATCCAAGCAGCAGTGGAGCAACTCGTAACAAAGGCTCCAGGGCATGAGGCAAAAACTTTCTACCAAATAAGAAGCATATTGAAGTCATATTGCCGTTGTATTTGCATTCGGATCCGAACCGAATTCCATTCAGAAACTCATCTGTAATATCAGGCCATCCAAACTTCCCTGGATGAGGACCACCCCTTGACCAATCCACCCATGTAATGCTCCTCTCAGAGTTGAGATCAGCATACAACATGTTGACCAGTGTTGGAATATAGTGCTCATCAATATAACAAGGAGGGTGGCAGTGTTGCTGAAAGATGGGGTAGTATTTCCGATCGGAGACAATGTGGATGGCCAGGTCTCGGTGCACTTCAAACCATTGAGATCCTTTCCTCCAATCTGTGATGTTTATTTGTGGCCACATTTGAGGGTTGTAACGCCCTCGACCAGGCTTCCTCGGATCATCAAAAACACTTAGAAAGCTTTGGTTTGAATTTAGAAGGTAGTCATAAGTTGTTGTGAAGTTAAACAAGGGGATGCAAGATTCGGAAAGCAATACAAATCTTTGATTAGACAAGTCAAGCAGTGCATTCGCTAATAGTCGTCGCTCTGCATCCAACATCGAGGAAGTTCCCCAATAAACTGCCTGCAAGCAAGTGCATGCATTTACTTATATATAAGTTCTTGACCTTAAATATTGTCTAGCTAGCTAGTAATCAAGCAGGAATGAAAACTTATTAACAAGGGACCTGGCTATGAATCCTTCGACCATAGAACACAGAAGTTGGAGGCTGCGATTCATTGAAAGAAGGGTGTGCGTGCACATAGATGGAGTATAGACCCTCGTGTCCCTCGAAAAATTTGTCCCATAAGGGAGCCAAAGGTAGAGGCCCTTGTGTCAAGAACATAAAAGCCACAGTGGGAACACTTTTGTAAGGCAATCCAACTCGAGGGGTCATGGATGCTCTCCGAAGTAACTCCTCGTCGCTCATGTTGTGTACTAACAACTTATGTTCTTTCAAAGAAACACTAGCAGTACTAGGATTGGTACTGTAATTAACTGATACTGAGGATGATGTTGTTTCATTTACTAGAAGTGGCGGTGACGACAGCGCAGGTGGAGGTGGGGTTGGTGATGGATTGAATGGAATGTAGTTGAGGGAGTCTTGAAAAGTGAGCAATGAGTAACTCCGGAAATATAAGGTAGCTAGGATGCCGAGTGATAAACCAATAACAAAGAAGAGGAAATGAAGGACGTGACTGGATTGAAAAGCTCGATGATGTTGCTCACTGCTAGTATTACTACTGCTGCTGCTGCTGCCCAATATTGCTGCCATCTTTGATATGAATCTGAATTCAAACAATTAGTTTGTACAGGCAGGAGGCAACTAATATATATATATATATATATATATAGCACTACGTGTACGTACTGCTCGATCTAGCTTCAAGCTAGGGTTAGCTATCTATACAAACATATGTATTGATATCCTTGATCATGTACGTCCTTGAGGACTTTCTCGTTAGTCGTCAATATTCCAATTTGTGTCATATATACATATTTCATAGTAGTAGACAACTTAGAGATCAAGCAGCATACGCTAATAAGCAAGCAATGACATCGTTTTTTTCTGCTTAAGTTGACAATCGTGCGAGTGTGAAATATCCGAGTGCTTGTCTCTCTGCATGAAAGAGGCGATGCCAGATAGGAGAATTAGAGCACAATAAACAAGAGATGATATTACTTATTGCAATTGGTTGGTCAAATTAGTTTTGGGTCTTGGTCCAACATTCACCATATACAATGCAAATGGAATTGCCAGACCCAGAAACAAGGCTGAGATTTAGGGCAAGTATACTCTGTAAACATCTTAATACTAGTTTCCTATGTACTACTTAAATTCTTATTCCGGCAAGTTCCACTGAGCCGATTTTTAATTCGGTTAATTCTCCTAGTAACTTGTCTAGTACACATAACAACTACTTATCTATTCGAAAAAAAGAAAAAAAGAAAAACTACTTAACTATTCAGCTAGCTATCTGTTTGATTTTGACTTTCATTTATTTTATTTTATTTCTAACGGCTTAAGCTATGATGAAGCGATCCTGTATTCACTAATCATGTTAAGGACTGGTTTGGGAATTGAGATTGCTGTGATTTTTTTTTTTTTTTTTAAATCAGCTGTTTTGATACGGGAAATTTAGAACTAAAACTTGGAACCTAGACGTAAAGAGAATTTGCTACAGTGATTGAAGAAGCCTATTAGTTCCAAGTAGCATTCAATGTTGATCTTTGATCTTCCACACCTTAGAGTTATGAAGCCTTTACTTATTATCTTTATTTTCAAGTCTTAATTAGTAGTCTTTTCGTTTTCCCTTCCTTATCTTATAAAAGGAAGCCCTTCCTTCATTTGTTATTAGTTTTTAGACTTCAGACTTGTTTTTCATCAGAAATATAATCTAAATTGGAGAAGGAGTTCTTCCCAATTACTATCAAACTCTTATCTTTAGGTGGATTCCTAAGAATGACGAGTTTTGCTCTTATCTCCTTAATGGATTCTTTGGAGTGGCGAGCCTTTCCTATCAATGAGTAAGTTTATTAACAAACCCTATTTGCTTAATCCACATCTCTAATTGTTTACCCATTATTTCCTCATTTACTCTCCATCTCTTCTTCCTCATCTTTCAATATCTTCAAGTTTCTTCTTCCTCATCTAATTGATGATATCCGATACTACTGCAACAACTGTTCAATCCGGTCTCTAAATTTCATCTATAAAGATTGGACTGCTGCAATTGCTTTTGGGTGGGTGTTATTAACACACATTTTTTTGCTATTAACACATGAACCCTTATACGGCGAGAACCAATCATCAATCAAATTCAAGTGGCAAGTTTGTAAATAAAATAAAAATGTATGGATAGAAAAATAAATGTGATGTGTTAAAAGCAAAAAAGGTGTGTTAATAACAATACCCTTTTTTACTGGAAATCTAATATCCAATTTTTAACTAAAATTAATATTTAAGTAAAAGTAAAAAATCAATTGTAGCACCTACGCAGGGATAAAGCAACAAGAACAGTCCTATATAGGAATACTTGCTTGAATGTATGAATCCTATAGTTCTCACTTGCAAAGGTGTTCGACAAGACA
>NC_020497.1:11478437-11480020 GCF_000184155.1 Fragaria vesca subsp. vesca
AATAATAATTTGTGAAAAGAGGGATAATTTGAAATCTTAATGAAACGAAACATCGGCTACAAACGTGGGTACAAACTAATTAAACCCTAACCCTAAATCCCCAATTTATAGCAAACCCTAATGCCGTTGATTGAAATTGATAAATGAAGATCTCAAGAGCGGTTCATCATCTTCTTAAACTCTTGAAAGTTAATGAAGCCATCACCATCGACGTCAAAATTGGTAATCATGGCGGCACATTCCAGGACGGAGCACTTCTGCCCTAAGCGGTTTAGCACCTCATGAAGCTCGCTGGTCGAGATCAGCCCGTTCTTATCGAGATCATAGAGATTGAAGGCGTCACGGAGATCCTTGGTTGACGGGGATCCATTGAGGATCGCCGTGAACTCCTCCAGGTCGATGTGGCCGTCGCCGTCCTTGTCGAACTCCGACATCACAGTCTTCACTTCCTCCGGCTTCATCTCCCAACCCAGCGCAAGGAAAACGCTCTTGAGCTCATCGCCGGAGATGAGTCCGTCACTGTTCTCGTCGAACTTGTTGAAGACCTTCTTGATCTCTTCCATAGATACCACCACGCCGCTGCCGCTGCTTGAACTACTGTTGAAACTCGATGACATTGCTGAGAGTTTGATTCAATTTGATCTTTATTTCTTGTAAGGATTGTGTGAGGGGGGTAGATATCCTAGTGTTCCTATATATAGGGATCAATCCTTTTCACAGATATATAGGGATCGACGTGTATTGTGTTTCCTATAAGGAAAAGGAGAATCGTTTCCTAATTCAAAACTAAAAAGACCTTTCCAAAACCAAAATTGAAGGGAAGACGGTATTTGTGGTCGAAAAGAAAAAGGAAAGACTGCTTTTTTCTTTAGCCTAAAAAGGCTGCAATTGGGGATTTTCCTTTTGAGAGAGAACAATTAAGGATTTTGTTGCAATCAAAAACCCTTTCGGGCTGATGTGATTCTAAAGCAAGGTGGTAAAATATGTTCTTTTACACTCTCGGCGGATATCACATCGTAATCGTATCTTATACTTCATTTAAGGTTTTAATCCTTCTAAAGAAAAGCAATTCAAAGATTCAAATGGAGTGAAGCTGTGCTATTTCTTTCTTTTGGGATTTTCTTTGTAGACCGACTAGCTAACCTTCAAAACTAGCTACCTTATAAGGACCTGTAAATCTGCCGAACCTTTTTAACTCACAAGTTTTTTGGGCACATTTACTTACATGAAATGAAATTGAAAAGTGAGAGAATGATTCCGGCAGAGAAGAATTTTAGCGTTTACTTACACATTATAGAATTGGAATGTGTGGGTCTCATCTCCTAATAAAGAATCGATTCCTTGACAACTCTGAATTGTAATACTAAGGGGGGAGGTGAGATTAGGAATGGTACCATAAGAAATGAACTTTTATATATACCAAAAATACCCTCTTTAATTTTATTATGCTAATATTTTTTTTTCTTAAATGTTTCTTTTTTATATGCTAATAATATACTATTTGTGGAATTTGTTTAATTTTTTTATTTATAAAAATTGTTGTTTGATTTCGAGAAATTTTAAATACACACCCCTAATATCTT
>NC_020497.1:11480650-11490256 GCF_000184155.1 Fragaria vesca subsp. vesca
AAAATTTTTATATGGGCAGTTGCGTCTCATCTACGTGAGAGTTTTTCATGTGGAAGGTTTGACCAAAATACGTAAATAGAGGGAGATATGAGCGTTTTCGTGTGATAAGTGACAATTGATTAGGGTTGACCGTTTCGATCGAGCCCTTAACGTTGTCGGATCCAGTTGAATTTTTTACCATAGACATCTTTCGTCATAATGATCATATCTGACGGTCAAATTTTGGTTTGTGAATTTTAGTCATCGGAATCACAACGTGTCTACTAATGTTGTATAACTTGTTTAGTAGGTTATACAACTTTGTGAACTAGCTCTACATAGGCTGCAAAATTATCAAAAATCTCGTGAAATAAGATGTGTTCAGAATGGTGAAATACGGCTATGATTCAAAAATCACGTAAATCGGGTAACGTCTCGGTGCCGATAGTAGCGGTCAACCTTATTTACAGTTATTATTCCCTATGGGGAGCCCTATCGTCGGAAGGTAAATGTCTCAAAATTTTTATATAGGCGGTTGCGTCTCATCTACGTGAAAGTTTTTTGTGTAGAAGGTTTGACCGAACTACGTAATATAGAGGGAGATATGAGCGTTTTCGTGAATTTATAGACTTTAGCAGATGAGATATTAAAAAAGTCGTCGGCTAAGGTCAAAATTTTTTTGACGGTAAACCAAATTTGGAGGAAAATTTTCAAAGGACTTTAGCCGACGAAAATATGTGAAAAGTCGTCGGCTAAAGTCAAAAAATTTTCAAAATTTTCAACCAAAATTTTTTGGCGGTCAACCAAAATTTTCAAAAGAGTTTAGCAGACGAAAATAAATAATTTCGTCAGGTAAAGTTCTTTATATAGGAGTTTTACCGGAGGTGGATGGTATGAAGTCAGAAAATCAGAAAAAGTTCTGGATTTTCTTCTCGGCCTAGCTCCGCCGTCAAGCCACCGGAGACCGCCACACTTGTCCCAAAAGCTTCGCCGTCGTCTCTACTTCATTGCTGGACAGGTGGTGCATCAAGTGGCGCCGCCATGAGGGATAAATCAAGCTCCAAAACTCCGCCGGTTCGGATTCGGTGTTGATCGAATTTCTCCTTCCTCAGGTCACCATTTGGTGAGTTCTATATATGGATAAGTTGAGTTTGATTAGTACTACATTCCCCTAGAATTTGGTAGCTCGATTCGGTGTGTGTGAGGAGAATCGAAGATTTGAAGTTTTTAGGGTTTAAAATTGGGGATTTTTATATTTTGATTCAATTGACCTGTTTAGGCTTAGAATTGGGCTTCGACTTCTTCTAGAAAGTTGTTCGAAATGTTGAGAGGAAGATTCTATCAAATTTTGGTGGTGATTGGAGGTGGTTGAAAGTTTCTGCAGTTTTTTTTTCAAGAACCAGCAATTTTAGCCGATGATATTTAAAGGTTTATTTGTCGGCTATAGTATTTTTAAATTTTTTTATAAGGTTTAGCCGACGAATTATGGCATATTTCGTCGGTTATTGTTATTTTTTAAATTTTTTTATAAGGTTTAGCCGACGAAACAGACTATATTTCGTTGGCTATAGTTATTTTTTAAAATTTTTTATAAGGTTTAGCCGACGAAACAGACTATATTTCGTCGGTTATAGTCTGGGAAAAAATTTTTATTACAGACTTTAGCCGACGAATATCTTAATTGTTTTGTCGGCTAAAGTCTAGGAAAAAAACCGACGACATGTTTTTCGTCGGCTAAACTGTGGGACTATAGCTGACGAAATTTTTTTTTCGTCGGCTAAAGTCATCGCCGACGACCTTTTCCTGACGAAATCTTAGCCGACGAATTAAGCTAACAGGCCGACGAAACTTTTTCGTCGGCTAAAGTGCTTGTCATGGTAGTGTATTAAACATAGATAACTAGTTATTCTATAAAATATGTCATGATAAAGATGCAGTACTTGACAACATGATCTGCAAGATCAAACTAAAGCTAATATAGATATATAAAAAAAAAAAAAAAGAACAACCTAAATGAATTGTGGAGAAAAGTAGGGGTTAGGGGCGAAAACATGCTTTCAACGATTTTAGGGTAGAAGATGTTGAAAAGAATACTTTTAGCGCGATTTTTTTTTTTAAATAATAGATGTTTGTTTTGGTCATTTAGCTTATCTATAAAATCTCAATATAAACATAAAATAATAGAGGTGTGTATTTAAAATTTCTCCTTGATTTCAATATAATATTACTAAAATGTATAAAAGTATGATGTCTTAATTTTGTTGTTCAACCCTTGCAACTTGCGGTTTGAGATACACCTAAAATGCTAGTACTAGGTCCAAATGATTTTGATAAATCATGGTAAAAGATAATTTATGAAAAGACGAGATTACAATATAACCACGTATGTAGGCTCTGTATTATACTGTTAATATGTAACCACATGATTACAATCAATACACTGAATCAAAATAGTCCATTTGGTTTGTTTGTTATACATAATTTATCAACTGAGACAATCAAAATAATAAACAAAACTAGATCAACATATAGAGAAAAAATTGTGTTGAGAGTGATCGAAAAATGTAATTCATTTTTTTTATGGGTACATTAGTAATTAAAATAGTAATTAATTACGTTCCTATTTTAATTTCATGTGGTAAATAAACAGCTCAATAGAATTGAAATCTCCACATACTATTCCATTCCGTTTCTCATTCTTCCGTCTTTCATTCCTGATAAATTCTATTCGAAGTAAGTAAATGTGCCATTTGTTAACTCCTTCTATTTCACACTCGTAAGTATTTCGTAAGATATATACTTGGATTTAGAATGCTCGATCGGGACCTAAATCATGCTCAGGTCTTCATCACACGGCCTGCCTTAGTAACTCAGAACCTTTATGCTGATAACTAGATGGTATACAAGTGGCATGGCTTACTACTTGGGATATGGCATACACGAGTTTAATTTGCTACTTCAGGTCGATCGATGAATTTATATGTGTACTGTACTATTCCTGTATTGATCGATAGATGGTCTCTCACTCTATTTATAAAATATAGGTTCAGTATAATGCGCGCTGGGGTTCATGAACATAGAGAGAAGCATTCTATTTAAGGCTTGTGAACACCACTTTGAGATTTGAACGAATAAAAGTAAGTTTTCCAGCAAGCTTCTAAATCCTTTCAGGTTTTTGTGGTGCAACCTAACTCTAATCGATCTCTAGGTATGATGTCAAGATCTAGAGGTACCAGAAGTGGTGTGGTTTTAGATTACCTAATTCGATCGGGTGCTTGCAGAAAAAGTGCACTTAATTCCTTCTCTATATAATCATGTACGTCAGAGCCGGGGGTAATATACAATGCTCAGGAGCAACTTATTGCATCGATCGGTCTTTCTTAGCAAACATATCATATACTATATATTTCTCAGAAGATGGATGATCGATATGCTTGAAGCAGAAGAACCTATATATTCTAGATTGTACGTATAGCTAGGGCCTTCTTGCATCGGAATGTTGCACATAAGAGTTATTATATTGGGTTGTTCATGGACTTAATGTAATCGATCGATCAATTCATCGTGTCTAGGATTAGTGTATTGATTAGATACATATGGTGTTCTATAGACTTCTAGTATTGAAAATAGCTAGGTTCATTGGATTGCTAAGGTTAATGGGCTTAGAGCCTAGATATACAGTAGTGTATTATTTTATTGAATTAAATTTATTTTACCTTCCTGAGGTTTCAAGTTGAGCTTATTTCAGCCCCCAATCTCTCACTTTTGAAAATTTACCTCCTGAAGTTTCTAATTTTCATCAGTTTAGCTTATTTGTTAAGATTTTGTCCAATTTGAAGGTTAGATGCTAACATGAAATCTTATAAATTGAGTCATAAAGTGTGATTTTTGTCGTTTACCGACTGTTCTAGCCCTAAAAGTGAGCTATAAAGTCAAAATTAACATTCAATTTTGACGGATTCTTAGCAAATAAGCAAAGCTGATGAAATTTATAAACTTTAGGGGGTAAATTTTCAAAATTGAGAGGTTGGGGGCTGAAATGAGGTCAACTCGAAACCTCATAAGGGTAAAATGAATTTAATCCTATTCTATTTAAGGCTTGTAAACCCTTCTTGAGATGAGATAATATAATTTTCAGCAAGCTCTTCTGCTTCCTTTTAGGTTTTGTGAGGACAGAGCTAACTCTATGTTGATGTCTAGGTGCTTACCAGCAGTGTGATCATTACTGTGATGCTAGTTGTGTAATCATGTTTTGTCACCATGTATAACATCCTAGTTCCTACCTTGCCTGATTTACATGCATCTGAGCCAAAACAGTACAATCCTCTAATGGTTTGTCCTTGTGCTACTTATTCAAACATTCCCTAGCTCGTTTGCACTTAAGTGAATAATGACAGTGATCACAGTCACAAGTTACTTGAATTCATGATTTTAACTTTTAGAGCATGTATCCCAATGAGGTGGATTCCATGCTCTATTGATCTTCACCTCATCATTTGCTCTTCGAGTTTGGTCAGTGGGTATTTCAGATTGACATAGAGAATTCGTATCAGCTTGAATTGCCCAACTGCTAAATGCTAATTGCTTGTTTGGTAGTTTCGGACTCTAGTCCTCTACATTTTCAACTACTATACATGTCAAATTAGTTTACTCGAAAATGACAATAACTGTGGTCTATTTTAACAGTACTGTTGTAGCCCTATAGCTTTGTACACGTACAAGTTGGTGGCTTCTAACTTTTTTCCATAGCAGACCAACTGTTCCTTAGTTGCTTCTCTCCTAACTTTAGCACTACTCCAAAAGATTAGGTACCAATTAGGTTATCAGAAAATAGAACAATATATGAAACAAAATAATATGGAATATGCAGTCTGGAATTTAAAAAATCATAAAGTTCATCATTCCATCATTCCATTACCCATTCCAATTAAAAAAAAAAAAAACTAAAATCTGAAATTTTCTTATTATAAAAATTTCTAGAGTATGTAGCTAAATTCCCAAAATACCCCTCCCAACAAAATTTAACCCAGCAAATCACATTGAAGCAAAGCCCAGAGAGAGAGAGCAAGAGTAGTGATCATTCGTAAACCAGCGAGTCGAAGAAGAAGAAAAATGGTGTGTCGAAATTCCTCCTCTCCTTCTTCTCCGCTCAGAATCCAAATCCTCTTAGTACTGTCGTTGCTCTTCTCTCCCATAGTTCTCGCCAAGTCCCGTCGCCCAATCACCGTATGTAGTACTCCAAATGTCTCCTCTTGTTTCTTCTCTGTTTTTCTATGTTGTGAATTTTGTTGCTGATTCTGAATTGGGTTTGTGTTTGTGGGTAATTTACAGGACATTGAGACAAGGCAGAAGAAGGCCCAATGCTATGCTGATATTGAGAGGTACCCACCTACACCATCCTCCAAATCTTTGCTGATATGGCATCTGTGTCAGTTGTGGAATTCGGTTAAAACCATCGAATACAGTTGAGATTCTAGAGACAACTCTTGTTAGTTTTTTCACTTGCTAAGTTATGCAAGTCTAGTAATGTTTATTCTTAGCATATGGTCCAATTTTGAAGGGTCAGCATTTAACAACCAATGTTTAACTAGCTTCGAAACGAAAGCCATTCTAGTCCTGATTTGAGAATGCAACTTGGGTATTGTCTCTGGAAGCTAGGATATTTTAGGTTCATATAGTTGTGATAGGGAAACTTCAGAAATAAGTGGGAGTTTTATATATGCATATACCGGGTAAATCAAAGTCAGATAGTTAGATGTCAATGACATATGTATTATTTCTTGTACATTCCGTTGAGAGATATGAGGGTTGCATTTAGCTGCTGGCCGTATCTATAATTGGTCCCAAGAGGGCCATCCTTTGTCGGTTCCGGATCAGAAAATCAGATACAACAGATATATTTCATTTCTATTAGGATTAAGGACCAATATCCATTACTTCTGTTTTTTCGCTCCCAACAAAATGTCAGTTTCTTGTTTCTGTTAAAGATAATAATAGATTGTCATAGGGATTATTTCTCTGATAAATGGCTTGTGCTCTAATTGCTCTTTCTTATTGTTTTACATTTGGAATAGTGGCTTGTGGGGCTGGCAGTGCAAGTCAAGTATGATAGCCAAGGAGAACTGTGTTTTGAAATGCCTCTCTCCAACTTGTTATGAGATTGTCTATGAGAGTGATCCAGTAAGTTGGTGTATATTAGGCTCTATGTGATTGACTAGTACACGTTAAATTTCTTATTTTCACTTTCTTTTGTTCTCATTGTAGCTTGAAGAAGGAGAGAAAGATCTTGTTAGGGGACAAGAATTCAAGTACTGCATGCATAAGTAAGTTCCATTTCTCTAGTGTTTTAAATTTTCTTTTTACATGTTTCATGGTGCAAATTCATGATTAGAATCCCAGGATATTAAGATTTCACAATGACCATGTTTTGAAACAATCAGTGTTTTATTTTATTGATGGCTTCATGTGAGGGACAATTTGTTAATATATGATAGTTTACTGGAAACCTTGGTTACCGAGTTTTAATTTTTCCTTCTAAAGGGCCTTGCCATCGTTAGGATAGATTTTCGGGAACATGAACTGGTTGACTAAGAATGTGAAAACTCCTGTCCTTTTTCCAGAATCTGAAAAATTTTCGGTGTTTTGGAACTATCGGTGTTTTATTTCATTGATGTCTTCATGTGAGAAAAAATTGTGAATAGATTTAGTGTGTTAATGTGATAAATTACTGGAAAAACATTAGTTTCCGATTTTTCCCTTAACGGTCTTGCCATCAATATGATAGATTTTCGGGAACCATGAACTAGTTCACTAAGAATGTGAAAACTCCAGTCTTTCTTGCAGAATCTGAAAATGATAATCCTGTAGTTCTTGTATCTCAATTATAGAAAACATCAACATTCATGCAATAATTTAAAGAATTTTAGGAAGATTAATGGGCTGATTGAAAGAGAAGTTTGTAAGAGATTGATCTGTTCTCCATTTTGCATTACAAACTTAATTCTTGGTTGAATATTCCTGTTTGCTAATCTTGATTGAACTTTTCCAATTTTTAAATATCTACCATAGAGACTTAGCATGTGTTTTGCTGGATTATGACCTATTAGTAGTTCATCTAGGTTGTTGGACCAGGGAAGGGAAATACTGCATATCTCGCAAAGAACATAGTAGTCAGAGTTTGATGTAAAATTCTGTTACATTAAATTCTAACTTTTCTCAGAGCTATAATGATTAGAAAGTACTCTATTTGGAATCGCAAGACTAAGACATTGACCAAACTCTGACACTGGCTTTTTTGGTCCAGAGAGATGTCTTAGTTATAATTTAAAGGACTAAATTCAGTTTACCCCCTCAAACTTTAAGGATCAGTTTGGTCCTTGATTTTTTTTAAATCATGTTGGTCCTTGATTTTTTTTAAATCATGTTGGTCCTGGTACTCTCAATTCTGCTTTTTCATTGTAAAAGCGATAAGGTGGCAAACCAATGAGTTGCTACGCATGGGTCAGTTGAGAAAAGGCTTTCAAATTTCTCTGCTATGCTTTGGGATAGCATGACTTGAGAAGAAAATAAGGGTTTTTCATCTTCATCCCCTAGGCAGGAACCTAAAGTATATGAGGCCGTCAAGGGACACCTACAGTCCAGTGTGTTTGAAGAAGAAAGGGAATACTTACAATACTTGTGGCAGTAAAGAGAATACCTACAATAATTGAGTCAGAAAAAAAAGAAAAAGAAAAAGGAATCACCTATAGTATTTGAAGTAGAAAAGGAATATGAGGTAATTGTACAACAACATTGTTTGGGTTTAGCTCTGTTTCTCAATGCACAATCATTACAAGCAGTAAGATTGGCAAAAGAGTAACATTTGGCAAACACTCGTGGATTTTAGTTGTGAACATGGTTAGAGAGACAGTGGAAATTACATCTATTCCAATTTTGAGGATGCACATATGTGGGATGGGTTAGTAACACAAATGTGTGAAAATAATACATACCTCAAAGTCCATGTACTGGTTTTAGCTTGTTGGCTAGCCTCTTGGGGCTCTGTCCCTTTAAAAAAAGAAAAGAATATAACACTTACTAATAAAAGAACATTGAGGGGCCTCGAGAATTATGAGCAGCACCTGTAATTTTGTTATAATGTGACAGTTTGAGCTACTTAAATTAGTTTATTACAGTTTCTTGACAATACATGCCTAAAACTGAGCCTTGGTATAAAACTAATAAATAGAGTGAGCCTCAAATCCATGAATGTAGGCTTAGGCTAGGAATCTTTGCTGAACGGAATTTAAACCTTACCAGTGGATTGTTTTGTTTCCGCACATTTCCTCATCCTTGAATCCTCTTGTTGCCTTTACTTTTAGTTAATGAGGTTGGTCTTGGCATTTCAATAATGTTGATTTTACTGTATTTTGATCTGGTAAGTTACTAGCTTCTCGCTGACTTTTCCTTCCTCTCCTGTTTAACATTTTGATTTGCTGTTAGAATATTTCCGCCTGCTCGTGATGATTTACTTGAGGTCATGTTGGCTTGCAGGTTATCTTTGGGGGAGAGCCTTGAGGGTATTAAGGGCTCCTTTAATTATTAAAAGTGAGTTCCGAGTATCGCATGTAAGATATATGAAGCTTTGATTCTCCTTAAAGAATGTATGTGGACTGAGACTTTCATTTTCCAGTCATCAATTGGTTGTTTTCGCCTTGGTGTTTGCATGTGGAAGAATATTTTAGACGTGAAGCTTAAGTTCAAATCCAGGTTGTCCATAGTCCGAAATTAAGACTGGAAGCGGTAACAAAAGAAACAAATGTGACAAACAGAGACCACTGTTTTATTCGTATACAGTTTCGTTTAGTTGTCTACTTGGATTTTTGGATGGGAACGATACTGACCATGTTTTAGCCATCAGTAGTGTGTTGACTTACTATTTATTTTTTAAATACGTGACAGTAGTCAGTCTTCTACATCCTTTCCCAGAAATGGAATTGTGGAAATAGTTGGAGTTTGAAATGAAAAAGCCTCTGATAATATGGGAGCGCTTCTGTCGTGGACCGCAAAGCTGCGGACTCAATACGAACTTTTAAACTAGGCCGTTAGATTGTATGTAAGTACAGATTCACAAGCCTCTGGTCTCTCTTTCTTTCTTTATTAAACATGGAAGACGATTGGGATCTCACCGCCGTGGTCAGAGGCTGCTCCACCGCCACTACCACCACCACAAAGCCAACCACCTCTTTCATCTCAGACCATCATCACCACCACCACTTCCACTCTAGCCCTCTCCTCTCTTCTTCATTTGGTCAACAGGGTTTTGTCTCCAACAACACTAGTCAAACCCAAACACAAACCCAAACCGTCTCTGTTCTTCCTATTGTTCCAGATCCCATTAAACCCACAAGTGCAATTGAGGAACTGCATGATCTTTACAAGCCATTCTTCCCCAAATCTCATCACAAGATTCACACCCCATCTCTTCTTTCTCCTCCCCCACAAATCACTCCACAGCCTAATTTCTCCTCCCATCAACAACTCCACAAACGCCAGCCTAAGCTTTCTGCCACTAATACCACACAGCGCTCCAAAAAAGAGGTGAGAGAGAGAGAGAGAGAGAGAGAGAGAGAGAGAGAGAGAGTAGTA
>NC_020497.1:11490276-11511817 GCF_000184155.1 Fragaria vesca subsp. vesca
AATCTAACGGCCTAATTTGAAAGTCCGTATTGAGTCCGTAGCTTTTCAGGCCGCAACAGAAGTGCTCCCCTGATAATATAGCTAGTTTAGCTATTTTCTCGGTAAGATATTTCATCCGATCGGACAATATAATAAACCTTCCAAATCAGATGTGAAAATAAGGTCGCATTTGAAACAGTTTTTTTGGTTATTTAGATACAGAAAATCTGAAATAGATGCAAAATGAGTTTTATAAACCATCTCTAACCCTTGGTCTAAAACCTATTATATATGATGACATGCGTCATCTTTTTTTTAAAAACTTTAAGGATAAGGTTATTTTATCGGACAGTTATTGTTAGTGGGCCACACGGACCGAATCGGGCTGATCCTAAGAAATATAATAGCCTGTGGTAAAAGTAAATAGACCGGATCTGGAGCGGATCAACTTAGATCCGAATACAGATTTGTAATAGAAATTTTGGATCCGGATCCAACTCATTACCTGCCAGATTATTGATAGGTCGATACAAATCCGGATCTGGCGGGTTAACGGATATCTGACCCGTTAATCCGATCTGTTTATAATAATAAATATTTTCTAAATTTTAAATAATAATTTCTTAATGTTATTATAAATTTTTTCATAAAACACTGATAAAATATTATAACAAAATAAAGGTTTACATCAAAAGTTGAATTACATGGCCAAAATACTCCTTAACAATAAACTAATATAATCAAAATACTAGACCTCTAATATTTTTAGCAAAGAACATAAAAAAAACATAAATATTAGTAACCTTCAACTTCATCAAATCATACTTTAGACGCAATTTAGACGTTTAGATTTTCCAAATAATTATTATATTATTTAATATTTATCAGTAATATTATATTTATAAAAATATTATTTAATTATTTTAAAATGGATCCGGTCCTTAACGGATCAACGAGTCAAATTTTCGATCCAAACCTGATTTAAAACCACAAATCTAAAACGGGTCCGGATCAAGATCCGGTTGTAAAACCCTAGACTTTAAAAAGAGACCGTGAGAGTCATCAGAAGAGGACAAAAAAAAAAAAAAAAAAAAAAATAAAGGACGCACTGACTCAGTCGACGCATCAAGTTCTCTTCCTCTCTTCAATTGTTTGAAAGATTTCGTATCTTCTACCTCAGTCGAGGTATGATATCCTTCAGTCTTTCTTCTTTCATTTAGAAGCCTTTTCTTTTATATTTTGCATAAATTGTAGTATTTTTCCCTTCTGTTTCTGTGCTTGAGTTGCTCGATTTGGTTAGCAAACTTTATATGATGGTTTTGTTTATCTTTCTATATGGTATTCTTTAGGAATTCAATTGTTTGGGATTGATCGAAACGGTTTTGGGTTCAGTTTTCTACTCCTTTATTTTTTTTGTTTCTTTGTTTTTTTTCGGCAATACTGTGTAGTGTGTTTGTATTTCGAATTGTCGTGTTGGAAAATGTTCAATCAGATGGTATAAATTGCCAGATTTTGTCAATGGGTGGCCAAATTTTACAACTTTTCTTTTATAAATATTGGCCAGCACGCCATTCTCGTCCCAAACCGAACTGGGAGAGAAACTCATACTGTGTTGACTATCACAAACTAGATTCCGGAGCCTCTTTAACTGTTTGTTGCAGCTTCTCTAAATTTCACAGCAAAACCCAAATCTTTCTCTCATCAACGTCAGGCAAATTTTTATTTATTTTTTATGTAAGCCCGAGTACTAGTCAGTTCAGTTGTATAAGAATGGATCAAAGGTTACTAAAGCAGGGAAACAGATTTACAGAATTCCCAGTAGTAGAGAACGAGTAAATTGATTCGACATGGTTTTAGAAAGGAATGGATTCCACTTGTCTGGTAGAGTGTTAGGTAGTATATTCATGGCCTCATGATTCAATTACATACGGCTGAAGTAGGTTGTTCTTCTTGCACAAAGGACTATGGAATTATGTATTATTTTTTCTGTTACCTACTTACCTTAGGTTTTTTACGTTTTTCACATGGTTCAAGTTTGTCTCGTAGAACAGCTAGATATATTGTATTCAAAACAATTAAATTTGTTTCACATCAGCTGTATGGCCTTCATTTACAACAAGTGTCTTTGTCTTGCCAGTACCAGGAGGACCGCATAATGATTTTACAGAATCCTGGTCCGATACAGTTAAGAACTGCCCCTTCCTGGGATTCATTTAGATTTTGAGAGCGAATCGTAGAAGGAGAAATGGCAGTGCAGAATTTTTTTTATTTTTTTATTTTTTTTGAGAGGCAAACTGAACAAGAATTCCCATGCTGTAAGAGAAAAAAAATTAAAACCAATATGCTGTGATCCATTTGGGTTAGAAAACATTTGTCTGATACACGTGTGTAGAATTAGTGATTAAGAATTCGTCAAGGCAGAGTGTAGGTTTGAACCTAAGTAGCAGCTGTATAAACTCGAAGAGAGCATATGCTCAAATAATTGGTTTAGCAGAAAGTTATTGTAAATAGGGTGATCGATCTTGATGTATATGCATACAAGATCAGATTATTAATACGCTGATGCCATTTATATATATACTTTTATATCATCTTGATTAAATATTCCTGAAGATATTTACTATATATATGTGTACAGTAAGATGTATACAATAGCTGTAATAAAACTTGATATAGCTGTCAATTTACAAAGTATATGATGCAATAATAGTATAGGATTTTTATTTGGAGATGCAAACTAAACAAGAATCCCGGTCCTGCAAGAATAAAAGATTAAAAAGATAAATATATTGAGAATGTGAAAAGTATAGGCAATTATAATTATATACATCTGACTTGGGTTGCAGAACTTTGTTAATGATATTTGTATTCCCCTCTTCTCAGATCAAAGCCATCCATACATGGACTTTTCCAGTGCTTCTTTCCATTTGATTCTTTTCATACTCATTGTACGTCTCTTTGAATTGAAAATGAATGCTTATTACACATGTAAGGATGAGTCACGTACTATTATTACAAATTAAGCAGTCTTCATGAAAATAAGGCCAAGTAAATCATCATAAATAGGGATGCTTTCTAGGCTTAACAGTATAAGTTTAAAACCAAAAGTAGGAGGGGGGATATCCTATATCTCACTTGACCAAAATCTACTACTTCCTCATTTTTCCAAAGTTTAACAAAACATTATATAAAAGGATATCCAAAGTTTAATAAATGTTAAAACATTATATAAAAGCATATCCATGTTTTCAGCTGGTCCACCAGCACTAATGTTCAGTAGATCTTGCTCAACACGCTGGACTACCTCAGGCTGTAAAATGCAACACTATTACCATCAGTAATGTTGAAACCTTTAGGGTCTTTTGACTGTAAAATCTTGCTGGTGTTTGTTATTTCTTGCCAATTGCAATCTGCCAATTGAGTACTCATATTTTGTTACTTGGGTTATGATTCAAGACTTTGTCTTTGTATGGTTTCATTATATGTCATGTATGTTCTCTTTGACTCTTTGTTTTCTTAGTTTCTTTCGTGAAGTTTGTGTTATGATAATTAATATCTGCACATTCTGGTGACCTTTCAGGCCAATGCAATTTAGGCTTGGGTTATTAGTGGTAGGTTCTTATTTTTATATGCGTGTTTCAGATAATGTGTTTAACTATTGTGCTTTATATACGCAATTGATTAATCAAAAATGATGCTTTTCATTTAACACTTCTATTGTTTACAAAGCATGAAGTATTATCTCTTATATATTTCATTTTAATGTCCTTAGTAACCCACGAAGTATGGTATCATCTGCAGCTTTGGCCTCTAAAGGTTGGACAAGCAAGAGGAAGAAATTAAAAGTAATATAATATCAATATGTAATATATGAGTGATGTAAGGTCCTTTGTGATATAAAATCACCTCCTTGAATGTATAACACATGTTTACCATTGTGCAGAAATACATATTCCTCTGTTAAACACATTGAAAGGAGTTGTGATGTATAAGTAGTTAAGTACACACTACAACAACTCGTGACTGGGAGCGGGATATGTGTCTAGTTCAATCAATAATATTCAGTTTCCTTTTTTTTTTTTTTTTTTTTTTTAAATTCAGATGAAGAATGATGCCTTCTTGTGTAACAGATTGAGAACTTTGAATTATCTATGGAGCACAACAGGAGCGGTATCCAGGAGCAAACAAACACATTCTGGACACAGTGCCCCTTTTGTTGCACAAAGCTTCAATACTACAGAGACATTCTGGGTTGTTTGCTCAATTGTCATATATGCCGAAAAGCATTTGAAGCTCATGAATTGAAGAAAGATGTTCATAGTGAATCGCTAAAATCTGCCCCGAGTCCCATTACCAAAGCAGGTAACTTCATCGATCTCTCTGCTGAAACCTTAAACTATTACGATAGTGATGAAGAGGTTAGGGTTCTTAGGTTCAAACCCTCCAATATTCCTTTCGGGAAAAGGAAGCGAAACGAGGGTTCCATTTCCAAACCCCCATCTTTTGCATGTGAAATTTGTTTAGAGACTAAGTCAGCACACGAGTCGTTTGGTATCAAAAACTGCACCCATGTATATTGTACTGATTGTGTGGTCAAATACGTGGACTCGAAGCTGGAACAGAATATAGCAAGCATAGGGTGCCTTGTACCCGATTGCAATAAAGGGTCACTGGATCCCGAACATTGCCGTTTGATTCTGAAACCCGAGGTGTTTGAGAAATGGGGAAAGTGGTTGTGCGAGGATGTGATTACTGGGTCTCTGAAATTTTACTGCCCGTTTAAGGACTGCTCCACAATGTTGATTGACGATGGGGAAGAGGTGGTGAGGGAGTCAGAGTGCCCTAGTTGTAAAAGATTGTTCTGTGCACAGTGTAAGGTTCCTTGGCACACTGGGATTACTTGTGAAGAGTTCAAGAAGCTGAATAAGGATGACACTGCAAAGGAGGATATCAAGATGGAGAGACTTGCTTACAAGAAGCATTGGAGAAAGTGCCCAAGGTGTGGGATCTATGTCGAAAGAACCGGAGGCTGCTCAACAGTACACTGCAGGTCTGTTTATCCTTCTGGTCATTTCATTCGATTATTTGTTCCATGTATGTATATATAAGGAGGTCCTCTTTAGATCTTCCCTCTCTCTCTCTCTCTCTATATATATAATATAGGCCGGATCAGGAGCGGATGTCCGCACTTTAAGCCGAGTGCGGACGTCCGTTTCTGATCCTCATTCTATATATATATATGTATATATATATCTTGGTCTTTGCTGAATACCTAATAGTATACTGTTAGAGTAGCTTTGGTAGGTATAAGGTATACAACAAGAGGGTGAAACTCATTCTGATTTATATATTTCATTTTGTTTAATTACTTGCAGGTGTGGAACTTATTTCAGCTTCCATTGTGGACGATGGGGTTGTGCTTCCTGTAGAAACAGAAAGAGAGGTTCTAAAACTTTGGGCTTCTACATGTTCTTTGAAGAGTACAGAAGAATTCACCGATCCTATTCTAAAGATACTCTTGAACTTGTTAATGAGAAATGGAGATCCATGTCTCGTTCTGAAAAAAACCCTATGAGAACCCACCGATGAGACCGACTAGAATCTTGTTTAAGCCAAGGTGAATGAAGCAATATGAGTTACTTAGTTGATACCTACATACATTTTTTTCTTTCTGAAGCTCTTTTGTTAGGAGAACAAGGCAAAATGGATAGCGTTTTCTGGCTTCTCCTTGTTTAAAAAGGAGGGTAAGTCTTACTTTTTTTTTTTTTGCCATGGCTTGTTTGAAATGAACTTGTTCATCGGTTTACCATACACACACCAGATTCATCATTGCTTATAAGCACAGCAGCTTACCTATAATAAATAATTAAAAGTTTCTAGCTTTTATGGCTTTTATTACTTGGTTGAAATCAGTCTCGTTCACAGAACCCAGTGATATTTACTGCCATTACCACTACTAGGATATCGATCTTGATCACAGATCAATGGGCACAGACGAGGTTGTCCGTATCCTTATAGATATAAAAGGGACAGATATGAGATGTCTGTCTCCAAAATTTCCTAAAATCCATTACCACGTGCCTATGCACAAATTGATCACAGATCTCCGTCCCTAGAGTGACAATTTAGCCACAGATTTCGCAAACTGTCCTCATCCACGACCTTATCTATCATAAGCAAATAATATATAAATAGGGTACTGACATTTTCACCGTATGTTCCAAAATTTGAGAGAACACGGCGACAGACATTTTACCATTCGTCCCCAAATTATGAGCAAAATGCTGATATCTACTTACTGGAGCAACATGACCGTCCTATAAGATGTGTAATTAAAATAATTTTTCGACATGTTTGTGGCCATTCGGTTCTCTACCTCTTACACTCATCTTATCTCTTTTAATTTTCAGTTTTGAAAATTGAAACCAAAAGCTCATCTCTTTTCTTCCTCTTCCTTGTTCCACCAACCACTCATACCGATTCTCTCCCACTTCCTCTTCCTCCCAAAATCATAAAACAGTTTCTCTGGAGCGATCCATCCTTCACCAATAGCAGTTTCTCTAGCCCAATTTCATTATAGTACTACAATCTAGGGTTACGGTAAAGATTATTTCTCGGTCATTCGGCTCAGTTTTTGTATTTGGGGATCTTAGGTGTAGATAAACTGATTTTAGGATTCAATTTGGTTTATGGTTTTTCTTTTCAAATCTGATTTCTTGATTTTAGGTTAGTTGTTCTCTTGTATTTGATGATACACCCTATCTCTGTTGTGTCAGATTTCATGGAGGAGCGCCGCTGAAAGAGAATCGGAGGAGAGAAGGTGACTGCCTCTCCGATCGGGTTTCTGATGCCGGCCACGGCGGCGTGCATGGCTGGTGGTGGTAGCTTCACCTTGACCTGGAGAACCTCCATGTGGCTTCAATATGTCGAGACGAGCAGTGGTGAGTGAGAATCGATGCAGAGGAGCGGTTTGAGTTTTTCGGCGAGGGTTCACAGTTTTCCGGCGAAACTGGGTTCGACTCAGGTATCAATCTTCATCTACTCGTCGAGCTCTACATGTTTATATGCTTGAATTCGAGTTTGGTTAAGTTTTGAAGAATCGAAGTTTTGGGGTTTTTCTGGTATATCGGGTTTGTTGTTCTTGGTGATGTCGTGATCAATGTTTGATTAATTTTTGGTCAGATATGAATCTCAAAGCATGATTTTTATGATCAGATATATACTAGAGTTACAGAGTTGAAGGATTGGAGAAGATGGATAATCAGAAGTTTGCTAATTTTTAGTTACTGTTATAGTGTTGTTAGAATTCAAATTGGAGAAGTGTGTTGACTGAATTGGATTATTGAAGTGGTATTGGTAGGTGGAGCAGTTGATAGCTTTATAGTGGAATTGGACCAGGGTGTCTGTAGTTCAGTTCATCAGTGAGAAGGTACTACTTGCATATGTGATTTTAGTTTTACTTGTAAACACTAGTGCAGTTGCCAGTGTAGTTGCTATGGATCTATTGTATACCGTTTGTGGCAAGTTCAGATGTTATATAACTCGAGTTGGTGTCATTCAATATGCATTTGGTGATGTGTTTCATTGCTGTGATTAAACTCTAAGCATTCATGTTATATGGTACATCTATATATGCTATATTTCTTTTAAGTATAATTGATTTTTATTTTTTTCAGCGAGTAATGAACTAGCCATATGCTCATGTGAAAATACAACTATCAGGTATTGTCTGTATGCTTTGGCTTGTTGTTGGTTGATCTGGGGACTTCACAAGCATATGTTCATATTGTAGGTGATTTGGCTTGTTGTTTAAAGTTGTTTTAATTTTGAGATATCCTTGTAAACAGGTGTTGTAACTTCCTTGCTCTGGTGACCAAGTTATCCATACAATTCTAGTTGAAGCAGACTTCAAAACTAGGTATCTATACCTTAAGAAACGTACAGAAGATTTATCTTGTAACGTTACTGCTTCTTTGTTTGTTTGTTTTTTTGTTTATTATTCTAATACATAGTTTATTTTTAGGTTGGTTTATTCTAGATGTCGTAGACTGCAAAGTGAAGTCACATTACCGAGTAAGCATCTATTTTGCTATTGCCTTTATGTAGAATTCGAGGGTGGAGAGTTGGGATGAAGATGCATGTGTAGCCAGTTGCTAATTGTTATAAAGAGGGTGCCCTCCTAGACATTACAAATTTTGTGCTATACAGAGATTTATAGTAATGGTTCTTATCTTATGTAGTTTTGTAATAATGCTTTACAGGTGTGGGAAACATTGCTTAAAGATGACTTTATATCTCAATCAAAGATTAATTCAGAGGTCGGTACCTTGATCTGCATTAAAGTTGTAGTTGTAGGTGTATGTCCATAATTTGTGTTCCATTTCATGAATAAGATACATATTAATTTTGTTTATATACACAAGTGGGGAATTATAGTTTAGCTTGTTATTCAGCTTTGTTCACAGTACATTTCTCTTTATTTTCTTACATATATATATATATATATATATATATGTGAATGTGATACACATGTTCTGACAATACTCTAAATTAATCTGAGTTATTTATAAGGTGGAAATGTTGTAATTGCAGCTATTTGCAGATGGTGTCATCCAATTTGAGTATGGCATTAATCCAACACATAAGCTCAAGTTGGTTCAATGGTATGTTGTCAAGAAAGTTTCTTTCATTTCTTTATATTGTCAATTAACAATGTATATGTAAATTTTACATGTTTGGTCGATGCAAGTCTGCCCCATAGGTTTGTCTCGTTAGTCTGATGCTTGATTCAGTACCATTTATACAGGACATGGTTAGTTTAAATAGATTCAGTTAAGGTTGTAGAGCATATACTATCTGTGAATTATCTAAGTCTGAATCTTGTTGGGTTGTTTGATTGTCTAGGATGTTATTGGCACAAGGACAAAGATTGTAAGAGATGGCAAAGAATGAAATCTCATTGAGCTTTGATAGAGAAGTGTAGTATAGTTTGATTGTATTTTATAGCCTTTTATAGTTTTGGATATTATTATTGCAAATTGCTGAGTAATTACCATAAATGAGAAATATATGGTGAAGCTAATTGTCCAAAACCATAACTGTAAATCCAATACCAGAATGGGAAGCCAAGCCGAGCCGTATGTGCTAGCTAATGGCTTTTATATTTTTTTATTAAATTTGCCCAAGTTGGGCACGGATGAATATACGGTGTATCAAGTTTCATATACGGATGAATAACAATAGATCAGATTATTATACTATATAAAAAACAGGGAGCACTGTTACTGTTAGAAAGGGAAAAAGAGAGTGCGTGAGTTATGGTGCGCAGGGTGAGACGGACAGGGATATCCGTCCCCAATGGTAAAAAACCAATTTGGAGATGGTACAGGGGGATACAAACAGAAAATTCGTTCCCATCAATTAATAGGCATAGATTCCGTGCCCAATGACTCCTAATAGGGACGGAAAACGCCTGTGCCTATTGATCGATTTCCTAGTAGTGTACTAACCAAAGATCTCAATGTCTTTTCAAAAACATAGTTCCCTTAGTCACTCATCATGACCCCCAGACCCACTCATCATTTGATTTCTTCACTTAGACTATAGAGTGGAGAATTTTTAAGTGTTACGGGAGGGCCACGTGGCAGTCTGACGTGGTCCTACATTTCAATTAAATTTAAACATATGGATTTTTTACAACTAAAATATTAACTAATATTGTTTATTTTTTGTGAATTGACATTCATGGGTATTTAGCAAGTTCAACCTAGGTTTAGGGTTTAGAGTTTAGGGTTAGGGTTTAGGGTATAGGGTTTAAGGGTTTAAGGTTTATGGTTTAGGGGTTTAAAAAACAACATAAAACCAAAAATAGTCTTTGACAAAATAACTGAAATAATTTTTTATGAAGAAAATCCACATATCTAAATTTAATTGGAATGTAGGACCACGTCAGACTGTCACGTGGTTCTCCCGTAGCACTGAAAAATTTCTCAAAGTGCACCACAAGAATGAGAAACTGTTGTACTTAGATTGTTGTTTAATTCGACAATATATCACTGTGGTGGACATCTTGTTCACAAGGGTTGTACTTGATTATGTAGTGATAAGATACCATTGATTGATAAGAGACTAATTTAGATACCATTACCGTGACTAAAACTATAGACTACAATCTATACCATTAGAGGGACAATGGAACACTTTCGGCAATGGTTGTTGGGCAAAAATATGCAAGAAATAATAACTTGGTGGAAAAGGAAGTAATTCCTAAAAGCGCCAAAAACAACTGTTCAAAAAAAAAAGCGCCAAAAACAAAATTTCAGCTTCATACTCTTGCTGATTACCGAAATCTAACGACCGATATACATGCTGCATCTCTATGCAATATTTCATTCTCCGATACATGAATGATTAATGTGAATATCAAGACATAGGTGTTTTACCTTAGAAGGCTGCAGAAACATCAATATTGTAGTTCAAGCCGTATCAAGAAGAATTCAACTTTCCTTTGCTTTAGCCAAATCTAGTTGTTCTGACTTCTGACCAATGCACACAATTAATCCGTACAGCTGTGTCAACGCACGCCAGAGAAAGTCACCTTAAGATCGAGTTGATAGAAAGTCACCTTAATCCTGTAGGATAACAAAACTGATGCAAACATGCAACAGTTCATACATGGGCATCTACAGTCATGATCGCTGAAATGATAGCTTTGTAAGACCGAAAGCTCTTGAAAACTTATGCTTGCAGCAGCAATTTGAAACTACAAATTTGACCTTATAATCACCTCATCTTTGCCTCAATACTACTCCACCCTAAACCTTCAAGACCCCAGCAAATTCTCCCAGTGCTTGAATCCAGTCTTGCATAATTATTCACATTTTCCAGTTCAATGTGATCTAAGTCCTCAACTACCTCTTTTAAAAGAAGAAAAAACTAGAAGTCATCAATCACTTCACTACCAACCACCTCTAATCTAAGTCACTTGCTCAATTAAATTTTTCGTCCTTTCCAATTAGCCATTGTGTGAAAATTCAAAATTCAGAGTTTTTTTTATACATCTCAAACCTAAACACCTCAGTCCCATTTTACATTAGTCTTGTACAAAGAATTTGAGAATGATCGATCGTTACCTTGGAAGAGCAAGCTGCTTGACGTTTAAGACACTATGCCAAAAACAGCATCAGACGACAGTTGCGCACTGTCGTCTGACCAAAAATAATATGTTGTCTGAGGGCCTGCCGTCTGATAAGATATCAGACGACAGTTCTCTACTGCCGTGTGAATGTTAGTCAGACGACAGATAATAAGTCATCTGAAATTTGACAAGTTTGCAAGGTTTCTGGACTTTATGTCGTCTGAATAAAAGAGTAACAACATTTAAATGTCGATTGAATCAAGAAAAATAAAGGTTTTGACACAGAATATGTTTTGTGATACAACCTTAGACTGCATATAATTGTTGACCTACTGAACTTACAACGACAAGTATAGTGAAAAATAGTGGTTAGAAGAGGTTTCTGAAGACATTTTTCTGTCGTTTGATATTTTCAAATTAGGGAAAATATTGGATTCTTTGTCATCTGAATGTTTTACCAACGACAATTATTTGTCGTCTGAATTGTTTTGTAACTACTAATCATTATGTTTTTTAGTTTTAGTACATGTTCTAATCACATATAAATGTCGACTGAGAGAAGAATAATATAAGTTTGTCAACTTTTTTGTCGTCCAATTGTGCTTAGTCTACATATAACTGTTGCGCTAGGTCATCTACATCGACCAATCATATGTTTTTATGTGATTTGATTATCTTTCGGACCACATATTTCTGTAGGTTGAGCGACCAATCATATGTTTTTATGTGGTTTGATGATATTTTGGACCATATATTTCTGTAGGTTGAGCGAAAACAAATAGGTTGAGCGAGTTATCTACATGACTATTTTATGTAGTTTGATGAGGAAACATATGTTGATTGATTATGATGTTTCACTACATTCTTATGTAGTTTGATGAGAAAACATATGTTGGCTTATGCCATGTTGCACTACATTTTTCTGTGGACGTTAACCTCATTTTTTAGGTTATATGTCGTCTGATGGAGAAGGAGACAACATGTTTCTGACGTTTCATTTTCTTGTTCATATGGTAAAACCTACTGAAATGCACTATTCATTTGGTACAATATCTTCATCCTACCTCATACATTCTAAAACATGAACAATCAAAACCTCATTCTGAACCACAGCAAAACCAAATTATAGGACACAAACCTCAGTTCAAAACATACATATATAACAAGCTAGCCAACTTCAACTTCTAATTCCATGTACCAGGCCATAATGCCTTTAACAAAAAACAGCATTAAGGCATCGATATAGTCTGTTTAACATAGCAACCTAGCTAGCTAGTTGGCTTCAAATCCAGGATATATAATATATACCAACTGCATGCATTAAATTGTCCAACACCTTCCAAAGTCATAATGCACAAAAGCAGTTCCTAAATATATATAAGCCTACCACAAACAGAACCTACCATAAACAAAAGCAGTTCATAACTACCATGAACCTACCATAAACAGAAGTGAAGCTAGTTGTTAAAGTCTGATGGCCTAATTCAGTGATCTGGAAATGTTAGCATATGCTTAGCCCATTCCTCTCGTACTTCATCAAGTTGCTGGGTTGTGTAAGTCTGAGCATCCCTTGTTCCAGCCCTTGTTCCCCACTGCAACAAGGAAATGTAGCACGATGATCAATTTCATAAGAGTTTAATAAACTAAACAATGGAATCAAAAATTTATTTTATATATAGAACCTTATACATTTTATGAAAAGACATTATGCTTCGGAATCTAAAGTTTTATCTAGTTTCCAGCAAGGTTAATAAGCAAGTCAGGATTAATCATTGAAATTGCCGAACCTTTTCATCCGGGTCTAGGTTGTCGTCCTCCACAATGTCTTTCATGTAGCGCATCACATAATATCCACAACTCCTCGCATCTTTTTGTCTCAGAGCACCCTGAAAATAAAGAATCAAGATTATTGAACATGACACATGACTGTGAACGCAAAACTATATTGTATAAAATATAAGAGCATTTACAAGAAGAGGCTTCCAAGGATTTGCTTGTTTCTTTCCAGTGTTTTTCTTCAGGCCCTTGTACATTTTAAGGGAGCTTCAAACAGAAAAATAATTGTTAGTATGTAATAATAACTGAATTTAATGAGTACTACTAACTTATTCCATTATTTTGGGTGCAATAGCACACACTTACCTAGTCACAATGGAAGGCCACTCACTACCATTCAGACGCCTTTTCAGTGGATCCATATAGCGAGCAGTTTCCTTCTCCGGGTTCACAATCGTCAAAGTCCAATGATCTCTGTGCGATAACATGCAATATATTTCCATTATTTTCTTCATAAGCAGTTAAAAGTGTTGCAAACCACATATATGAAATTAAATCATTTTTACGTACCCTGTGTTATAAGGAATAAAAAAGATCTGCCCTGGCTTCCCTTTCTTATATATGTCAGACAGATCACGAGACCTCACTGTAGATGTTCCACTCCCAATTGCACTGACTTGATCACAGTCGACAAACTGGATCATATCCTCCATCTTATTCTTCTTCAACACTCCTTGCAAGTAGCTACAAACACATATTGCAACATGAAATGATTAAAACCTAAAAACCAATTAAACACAGCAACATGCATTCATGTTTAGCCGGTTTTCAATAATTGAATATAAGATACAATTTTCTTTGATAATTGTTTACCTCATGTAGAACAAAATGACACCGTTGGATACTTCCTCCATGTTGGCTATGGCATAGACATCGCTTCTATAGATTGCTGCTTTCTTGGCATGGCCAAAAAGATTGGAGAAGAATACAGTATACAATGTCCGCCCTCCCTTAAAGGACGTGTTCGCCCACTTGCACAATTCATTCAACTCATGTGTAGGGTTTATATATGGTGGATTGAAAGTCCATGTTATCAATTTGGATGTTGAATGCTTATTTTAGTTATGGATGCTTATTTTATTTATGGATGGTGTTTTTAAACCTAAATTATTAGGATGTTTTAATATAGCAATTGTGTAGTTTCAAACAAGCCATGACTACCAATATGTGTGATTTCAGCTACAGAGGATGAATACAAACATAACAATATCTATTGTCTTTACTAAGTTAAGATACCAGAAATGTGTGGCCATAAAGCAACAACCGGCAACACAAACATAACAATATCTATTGTCTTTACTAAGTTAAGATACTATAAATGTGAGGCCATAAAGAATAATCGGCAACGTAAGTGGAGAGTTTAAATCAAAAGAAGATATCACTTATATGTAGCTCAAGCTCATTCATATGATAGACAAATGTCGCCTGAAAATATCGAAAGCCTAAAAGATATCACGTAGTGAAAGTTTAAACCATATCAGACGATAGATACCTATTGTCTTAAAGAGACCAAATGAAAAAAGAAAAAATATATGTTGCCTGAAGATCATTCACCTAATGCATATGTGTCGTCGTACTATGTCTAGACCACAAACAACATCAATAGTATGTCGTGTGGGTTCTCCAGCGATACATAAATGTAGCGTGTAAAACTTTAAATTCTAATTCACCAAGTATATGTCACTTGTAACATTTTCACATGATGTTTAAATGTCGTCTTTAAACAAATTAACTTACATCTATATGTTGTTGTAAGGCGTATTTCTCTCTCACTCGCAGTTATAAGGCGACACAAAGAGCTGTGTCGCCTCATGGAAAAAAAAGATACGTCGTCTTCCAGCATGTCGTTGTTTAAACTATCAGGCGACATATATGCCGTGTCGCCTTATCTCAATTCAGGCGACACAAAATGAAAAAAGTCTTCTGTCGCCTGAGGTTTTTATAGGCGACACAACATTTGTGTCGTTGGAGAACCTCATTAACGACATGCTGAAGCATAGTGAAAAATAAAGAGGACAAATATTGATTCAAATTCTGAAACAAAAAGAGATATAAGGTATTACTAATTCTAAATGCTAAGCTTGATAAAAGTCCCCCTTCTAAGAAACATAAACCGATCACAGAATCTACAAACATCAAGAGAAATCGATCACAAAAGGGAAGAAAAAAAAACCCAGAGAAGAAAATAGACAGAGTTTACCGTGAGAAGAAAATAGAAGAAGATCGGTGCACACAGAAACCACGAAGAAGAAGATTGGGAGGCTTATGTGCCTTTGGATGACACTGTTGAAACGAACTCCAGCATCGAAACAAACTGATCTCCCTTTCTTCGCTCTTTCTCTCTATTTGTGGAAGACGCGAGAAGCCGATATGTCGTGGAAGCTGAGAGGTTGAACATGTGGCAACATTCCAGCTTGGCTCAACACTATTAAACACTGTTCATTATAAACATTTCAAATTCCTAATATAACCTTAGTTATTTATTGACATATATTTCAATTAATTACTTACTTTACCTCTTATTCACTCAATAGACCTCTCATTCTTTGTTGTTTTTTCTTTTAACCTTTTTGTTTTTGAACATCCATTATCCCTACCTCCATTTTTTTATTATTTTTTTCATGCAAGAAAATGTTTTATCACGAACTATTCTATATATCTTTTTAACTTTTGTTTTTCTCTTTTGTACGTGTTATTTTTTCTCTGTTTTTTATTTTGAATAATTTGATTTCTATTTTATACTTCATAATAAATTATTGTAATAAATCTATATTTTCTATAATCAATAGATATATATATATATATTTTTTTGTTTGCAAAAATATTTATGCACCTTGCAAGTATATGCGTTCAACATGTATGATAATACAAAATTTTATGTCACATAATCGATATTTAATCATTGTGTTAGTTCTTATGAATTATATATACACTACCAGAAGAAAGGCTTTAGCCGACGAAATAAAAAACCAGGCCGACGAATTATTTTTTCGTCGGCTAAAGTCCACTTTAACCGATGAAATTTTCCTTCGTCGGCTAATTTATATTTTCGTCGGCTATGGTCAACATTAGCCGACAAAATTGTTAATTTATATTTTCGTCGGCTATGGTCAACTTTAACCGACGAAATTAAAATTTTGTCAGCGAAAGAATTTATTTCGTAGGCTAAAGTTCACAGACTATAGCCGACGACTTTAAACATTCTTTAGCAGACGAAATTAAAATTTCGTCGGCTAAAGTGCTTTATATTTGCAGATCTGGACAACAGCTCATCTGGGAAAAAAAATGAGAGAAGAAAAAACGGGAGAAAAAGTTTGGGTGTTGTCGAAATCTGTCCATAATTAGTTTGTGGAGCTATATATAGGTACGTACATATGTATATATGTTGATTTTGAGTTTTATTTGAGTTGATCGATTTTGAGTGTGATTGAATTGATAGATTTTGAGTACGTTGGATGTATATATATATGTGTTGATTGATTTGGTTGATGATTTGATAATATATATGAAGTTGTTGTTAATAAGTAGTAGATATATATATATATATGTTAATTAATTTATAATATTGTGTTGATGGTATGAAGTTGTTGATGATATGAGTTGATGATGATTTTGTGATGATGTTGATATATAATATTGTTATGAGTTGATCGATTTTGAGTACGTTGGAGGTATATATATATATGTGTGTGTGTTGATCGATTTAGTTGATGATTTGATAATATATATGAAGTTGTTCATAAGTAGTAGATATATATATGTTAATTAATTTATAATATTGTGTTGATGATATGAAGGTGTTGATGATAATTTTGTGATGATGTTGATATATATAATATTGTTATGTAATTATTAAGTATATATATATGTGTGTGTTAATTAATTTGTTATCAATTAGTTGTAGTACGTAGAATATATACTAAATGAATTGAAATTTTATATATGGCATAGAATTTAATTAATAATTAGCTAGCGTTATACATATATATTTTGTTATATTTTGAGAATATGGATAAGAGTTAAATTTCGCTTCCAAAATAGGACAAAAGATATGGTAAAGGAGTCTTTTGGCAACATGAGTCTTCAATACAGTGTATGGCCGGTGATTTTGGTACCGTACAACCTTCCTCCATGGATGTGCATAAAGAAGGAATACAATATGTTGAGTTTGTTGATTCCGGGGCCCGGTTATCCAAGGAAGTGTCTCGATGTGTATTTGAGACATTTGATTGAAGAGCTTAAGTTTTTGTTGGACGTTGGTCATCCCACTTATGACAAGTACATGCACGAGATGTTCTAGATGCATGTCATAGTTGTTGGTACCATCAGTGATTTTTCTGCCCGTGGGATGTTGTCAAGCAACGTTGTTAGGGGATACAAGGCTTGTCCAGAGTGCCTTAGCAATGAAGGGAGCAGCAGTCATTGCAACAAGATATGCAAATTGGGTCACCGTACTCTTCTTCCATATGATCACGAATGGCGGTTCGATGCACATGCATTTGATGGGACCGTAGAAAACGGTGTGCCTCCTAGAAGATGGACGGGGGAAGAAATTTTAGCAGTGCTTAATGAGTACGATTTTGGACAGCTCAGCAATCATCCCAATATTGTGGCGGCAATACCTGAAAGACCCGACATGTACAAATTTTGGACACATAAGAGCATATTCTGGGAACTCTCATACTGAAGTAAGTTGTTGATCAGACACTACCTAGATGTGATGCACATAGAAAAGAATGTTTGCGACAATGTGGTGGGCACAGTGCTGAACTTTGAGGGGAAGACGAAAGATGGTCCTAAGACACGCATTGATCTAAAAAAAAATGCAATTAAGAAGACATATGTGGTTGAAAGAAGGGAGGAAAAAAATGCCTCAAGCTCCTTACACCGTGAAGCATGACCAGAAGAACGTAATTTTCAAGTGGATGAGTTGTGTGAAGTATCCTTCAGGCTATGCAGGAAATATAGCCCGGTGTGTGAACTTCCGGGACAATAAGATGTACGGGTTGAAGAGTCATGACTGTCATATCCTTCTACAACATCTCTTCCATGTTTTCATTCGACCGTTCCTTCCCCGTCTGGTGGTGGAGCCGTTAGTAGTGTTGGCAAGATTCTTCCAGAAGTTATGCACACGGGAAGTGAAAAAATCTAACCTCCGGGAAAAGCAAGAAGACATCATTTATATCATGTGTAAATTTGAGAGGATATTTCCTCCAAATTTTTTTGACATCATGCCTCACCTGATGATCCATCTTCCCGAGCAATTGTTGCTTACCGGTCTAGTACACTACACTTGGATGTATCCCATGGAAAGGTACTTTTTTTACACCTGAATTCCTTAATATACATGTTCAATAATCATAACATTTTGCAACTTAATTTATAGGCAACTTGGACACTACAAAGATTATGTGGCTAATAAATCCGCGCCTGAAGGATGTATAGCTGAAGCATATATTGCGCACGAGTGCGTCACCTACATGAAGTTGTATTTAGGAGCGTTGAAGGAAACTCCGCAAACCATATCGGTAGATGTACCGAAGTTCAATCTTTCTATACTCTCCAGTGATGTTGAAGTTTATGGAATTTTGTCAGACTCCTACAAGTTGCAACCACATGAGCTAGTCATTGCCCACTGGTGGGTATTGATTAACTGTCCAGAAGTGGAATACTGGAAAGACATCCATCTATATTGTTCAGACATTCAAGGTGATCTCGAGTACCACAACAGGGAGTTCGCAAACTATTTTGGCGGTTGGGTACGTAATTCAATATTTCTGTACGTGTTTATGTTTATTGTATAATTATCCATATTTACAGTTGAATGGTTGGTTGCAGATGAACCATATTCAATTTGATGGTCACACAAATTGGTCGCACGAACTAAGACTTCTAGCGATGAAGCCGATAATGTCAAGAGTTTATCCGATGTGCAAGGTGAATGGCGTACAATTTATACGTGAACAGAGAGACAGCAGACGGAGAACACATAATTCTGGGGTGATGGCGCATGGTGGGCGGAATGGAGTTGACTATTACGGTGTTTTCCATTCAGTGGTGGAACTCGTTTATGGGCAAGGCATGACAGTGCACCTCTTCAAGTGTAGATGGTTTGATACTAGGCCGCAGAGCATGAAGACCGATCAGTACGGAATATTATCGGTAAAACAAGTGTTTTATTTTGATGACCTTACTAAGGGTGATGCGTGGAAAGTAGTCAACCTTGTGCACCCTCGAAACATTTACTGGGCGGCTACACTTGGAGAGGTCGAAGACGAGAAAGAAGATGTTGCGTATCAAAAGTCCAGCGCAATAGGTATTCCTAACTCCTCTACTGTTCGCCTTAATAATTTTAAAACGGGTCGTTCAGTGCGAATTCGTGATGAAGAGCCAAGGCTTATTAATTTTGATCCAAATCAAGAAACAGATGAAGACTCTGGCGATGAGGAAAGGTATAGATTACCAGAAATTAATTCTGACTCCGAAGAAGACTCATCGGATGATTCGGATTACGAGCCTTAGTTTTAATTTCGATTACATTAATTTGTAATAAAAAAGAATGTATTACCTTTATAGTTTACATATGTTGAATTCATATTTCTGTTATTTTATATGAATTTTGGTGATATATGAACAGGAAGTTAGTATGGTTTACATTAAAATTTTGGTGATATATTCCGGTAAAGTCTCGGTGCCGATAGTTGCGGTCAATGTAATTTTCTATTCTTTCTCCCTATGGGTAGCCCTATCTTCGGTGGTTATTTTTCGTAAAATTATTATACTACTTGTTGCGTCTCATCGGTTTGAAACTATTTTCAGTTGAAGGTTCGGCCAAGATACGTAATTTAGACGGTCCAATGACCTTTTCCGTGCATTTAGGGGTTTGACTTACGAGATTGACCATCCGGATCGAGCCCTTAACCTTGTCGGATCAAGTTGAATTTTTTCCCATACATGTATTTTATCATGATGGTCAGATCTGACGGTGGGATTTTCATTTCTCAAGTTTGATCATCACAATCACAATGTGCCGAATGTATAAAAAGTACTTTAGCCGACGGTATTCACAGGTTTAGCCGACGAATTTCAAAGGTTTAGCCGACGAATTTATACATTTAGCCAACGAATTTCATATTTTAGCCGACGAATTTAAAGGTTTAGCCGACGAAGTAATTATTTCGTCGGCTAAAGGTATCGGGACAGTAGAAAATGCAACGCTCGACAGTCTCCACAGAGCGACGAAAAAACCCTAACTAACGCCTGGTCCGCCTCCTCCGCCTCCGTGAGCCCTCACCACGCTCCCGGTCGCCCTCTCCCTCTCCTTCTCCTGGTCTCCCTCTTTCTCTCCCGGTCGCCCTCTCCCTCTCCCTCTCCCGGTCGCCCTCTCCCTATCCTGCTCGCCTGCTCCGCCTGCTCGCTTGCTCATCGCTCGCCAGGTGGTGTAATCCTCTGATTTTGATTTCGATATGTCATTCTAGGGTTTCGAATTTGAGAATTTAGAGTTTTTATGCGGTATTGATATTGTGGATTGGTTTATGACGAATATATATATGGTTGTTGTTTGTGTGACTTCGTTGTGGTTTGGATTATGCAAGTTTTAATCTGTGGTTGCTGAAATATTGTGGATATTTTTGATGCCTATTGATTTTGTGTATGATTTACGTGTGGTGTATCGTTATTAAATTTCATGTAGTCTGGATCAGTTAGTAAATTAGTTTAGTGATTCACATATATGATTAGAGCTGATAAGACGTATTTGCACACGCATCAATTAACCCCGTCAACAAATCAATCGTAGTATAAAGCAAGCAGGGATCGTTCTAAACCGGGGATCCAACTACAGGGTAGATCCATCTAATCTAATGTAAGTATCGAAATAAGCATATAGGTTTAAAGGTTTTATGATTTCGGAACAATATTAATAATAAATCCTAAATTACTTCTATACATATATACATGTGATCAACCAACAATCATGCAAACTCAACCAAATAACCATGCAAGAAATAAAGAAGACGATTTCTAATCTCATTTAAGTCTACACCGTGAGCAAATATACAACCTAAATTTAATATGCACATAAGTTCCTACGTGGTTCCTATGACATAGACCTACTTAGAATTAGATTACGGGTTTCATTCAACATCGCGACACAACAAGCTCGGCTACGTGCTCTACTTATAGGTCACACACATAAACTAATCATGCAATTACGTATCACATAAAGAATTTGATGTGTTTAAGCACAAGTCCAAATCAAACATAGGTAGAAAATCGGTGAAATAACAAAGACAATGCAACTTATCAACTACTTGTATCAAAGTCGAACTTTGAATGATTAACACATGCAATATCAACTACTTGTATCAACTTCATGTGATAATGGAAAAATGCACCGAAAATCTTAAAGTATAAAGAACATAATACTCACGGCATAGAAAACCTAAAATCATTGATTATAAATTGAAAATTTTAATTCATAACATGGCTCAAAAGTACTTCTATCTCATAGACAAGAATCGAAACATACTTAAGCAAATACCTAAAGCAAACAAAAACAAGAACAAACACATAGCAATCCGAAAATAG
>NC_020497.1:11511837-11539404 GCF_000184155.1 Fragaria vesca subsp. vesca
ATGACCTCCGTCTGATGATTACGTCATAACTCCCTCTAGAAAATAGATATTGAGGTGATTCCAATTGATTTGGAAACTAGACTCCCGTAGCTTTCTATCCCTATCTGGCACGTTTTCTGATTCATTGTGAGCTGTCCTGGAGAGTCCGTTGAAGTTGACAGACGTGCACAGGAATTCTCCCGATTTAATCCGGATTTTCAAGGCTTGGATATTCTTGAAATTCTGCCGAATTTAGATCTTCTTCTCCATATTGGACTTGGTTTGGACCTCTCCTTCATGGACTAGGCTTCGAGGAAAGATGGAATCTTGATCAAGACAGGAATCCTGAGTAAACAAGGGTTTCCAACACTTAGCACAATTTCAACACCAAATTATTCAAATCCGAAAATACTATGTATTTTAATACTAAAAACTACATATTTCTAAATTAAGCAATTATTCTACACTAAACACAAATATAAAGCTAAAACAACTAAATAGGAGTTAACAAAGGGTAAATAAAGGGTATAAACATATTAAGAACGTCACACTTTGTGCTCCTATCAAGAGCAAAACAGAGAGCGACATTGTTAAACATTTGTGTTGATGTGGAATTCGGAATGGTGGATAGTAGTGTCTTTTTTTTTAGGTTCATTATAATGTCGAGGGAATGTGCAGTTGTTTGCGAGTGATTTTGTTGATTGGTGGTGTGAATGAGATTAACTGTGTGCAAGTACATGGTTATTTGGGACATTGGTATGTCGTAAATCGATTTCTAGGTGCTTAAAAATTGAGGCAATAAACCTTTGGAGTTCTGCTGATTGTTATCTTTCTTGTTATCTTTAGAATATAATAAAAAAAAATCTACCCAAATCTACTCCTTAACTCCTACAGGGCACATCCACATATCTTTTTAGTAAAAAGATATAATCATTCGCTTTTCTTTCTCAGCCTTGATTCAAATTAATATTTTAAACATGATGAGCGGTAATTTTAGATCGACGAAGGGTTTGAAGGGCCAAAGGTCCGAATCGTCTAAGGGAACCTCTAGCAACCCTCAAACGTCGTTTCAGGGCCCCATGACAGCCAGACGTGCGACCCTTTTGGAGACGGCGCAGAGGCAGCCAAGCGTTTCCCATTCCTCGAGGCAACCGGAGGTGCCCCCTTCATCGAGGCAGCCGATCGTCCCTCGTTCCTCGAGGCAGCTGTGGCCTCAGACCCAGATGGAGGTGTCTGCACCCCGTATTCCTAATTAAGATACACCGGGCGCCCACTCCGGATCCTACTGCTTCGGATGGTGAGTCAGATGGGGTACCGATGCCGCCGCCTCATCTGTTCTTTCCGCGGATGATATCGGCCTTACCTGCAATCGATGGCTCAGGGACGCTGATTTATCCACTGCCCCCGCCAGTGGCTCCATCAGCGGCGTACCGATTCGTGCCTTTTGATACGCCTCTTGTTTCCGCGAGGGTATCATCATCGGCGACAGAGACGGAATCCATCGCGTCCGCCGCATCGTCCTCAGGTAATGAAATATGAATGATTTGTTTTCTTATAATTAATAATAAAGGGTCTCCGATTGTAATAATCAATTTGGTTTATCATGTGATAGACACCGTCGGAGTGAAGCTAATAAAAAAGAAGAGAGGCCCCGTCACAGGGAAGGCTCTCGAGAAGACCGTCAGTACCTCAGGGAGGATCGTCATCGGTACTGACGGGGACGGCCACATAGTATTGGGTGGGAAGTCGAGGACGTACTTCGGCTGCGTGGGAGCGCTCATCAGGGATAGAGTCCCTATGTTGTGGTCAGACTGGGGCGAGGTCCCGCAGGAGGTTAAGGACATGGTCCACAACGCCATGTTGGTGAGTTTACAAAATGCCTCAATAATATTATGTATTACATTGTTGATTTCTCGAAAAACTAAACTAATAAACGGTTAAATGCAGGTGTGGTTTGAGGTTCTCGAGCACCTGAAGAACAGCTGGGCGGACGTTGTGCATGGGGGAAGGTATGTTGGGAAGTTAATGAAAAAACAAAATTGTATGTGATATTAATAATATTTCTAATATTTTTGTTGTATCTGTAGGTACAAGGAGTGGAAGAATGAGTTGCGGACCCACTGGACTACGCACGGGAACACATGTTCTGGTACCCCTGTTGAGTTCCAGTACAGGGAGTACGAGTGGCGTTGGCTTCTGACATCATAATTTAACAACCCTCGTAAACAGGTATTTAAAATAATTAATTAGTTAATTTGTCATTAAGTATGTCCGTTTTTAAATATTTTACTAATAGTTTATTTTTTTCTTTGAAGGCCGTTTCCCAGGCGAACGCTCAGAACCGGCAACGCAACACAAGGAACCATCGTGCCGGTTCTAGACCATTCGCTGTCTTCATGGACGAGGCGGCCATGGAACATCCAGAAGTCAACCGGTACGTCTATACGTACGAGAAGGCATATCCTGACGCCCAGGAGGATATTGTAAGTCATCTTATGTTTTTAAATTTTTAATTTTACTTATATATATGTCAAAATGTTAATTAATCATTTTTTTCCTATCCAATTAGGCGAAGGTGAGGGAGGCTAGTGACGGGGTGATGAGTGCTATAGTGAGAGAGACATGGCTGGACACGCAAGAGGAAGAGATGTCCGAAGCCATGTCATGGATCGACACTTCAGATCCGAGGGTTGGGGCGAGGATCATGGGCACAGCCTTCCCACCGCGAGAAAACAACTTCTATTGCTGGGGTCTAGGAAAGAAGAGCGAGGGGGTCCTGAAGACCACTCCAGGATTTCAACGAAAGGCAGCCTCAACCAGCAGCAGGATGACTCAGCTAGAGTCGGAAGTTGAGAGACTACGGGAACAGCAAGCTGCTCAGGCTGCCGCTCATGCCGCCCAGATCGCTAACCAGGGAGCCTATACTTCAGCGGTATATGCCGCCCAGCAGGCCTAGCAGCAGCAGATGTTCCAGTACTTGCAGGAGTTTACAGCTGCCCAGCTTCAGGGACTTCCAGCTCCGCCCATTCCTACGCCTATACCGCTACCTCAGCTGCCGCAAACTCCTCAACAGTAGCCCCAAGAATCGGATATTGATTTAGACCATCTAGATTTTGTGTAGTTGATTAATTATATAGTTTTATGTGCTTGTTGTTGGTTATATGTATGGAATTGTTTTAGTGTATTTTGCAGCTTGCTTGGTATGGTAATTTAGAAATTTGGGGTATTGTTTTTTTACTAGAATAGACTTATAGCCGACAAGTGACGAAACATGTAACATACTTGTCGGCTATAATATTTCTAATATTTTTTAATAAGGTTTAGCCGACGAATTATGGCATGTTTAGTCGGCTAAACCATTCTAACGCCGACGAAACAGACTATATTTCGTCGGCTATAGTTATTTTTTCAATTTTTTATTACACACTTTAGTCGACGAAACAGACTATGTTTCGTCGGCTAAAGTATCAGACTATGGTCAACGAAACATTAAAGATATTCGTCGGCTAAATTCTGGGACAATAGCCGACGACGTTTTCTAGTTTCGTCGGCTAAAGTCATCGCCGATGACCCTTTCCCGACGAAACTATAGCCGACGAAGGCTCGTCGGGTAAGATCTTAGCCGACAAATTAAGCTAACAGGCCGACGAAACTTTTTCATCGGCTAAAGTGCTTGTCCTGGTAGTGTGTAAAGCATAATGAAATATCCACAAGAATTGTCATCAAGCTGCTGCGGAATGCCCTAAATCAAATAATTTGTTTGCTTAATAAACCTAATAAACATGAACCGAAATGGTTAAGTGTAAATATAAACAGTTAGGTAAGATAGGGAAGCTACTGAACAATTTTTCCATTGAAGTTTTCGTGTTTTCTTAGTAATGTGTGCATTCAGAATTTTGATGGCACTAAAAAACAAAAAAATACCCAAAATTATAATCAAAATGAACTAAATAATTAAACAATGCATTTTGTATATAATATACACCATGATAAAGATGCAAGCTGGCTACACTTACTGGTTTACTACGGTTTCCCATTCATCAGTGGCAACGTCTATTCGCCTCTTCGAAGGATCCATGTAATATACAAGGTCTTCGGTGGGACTCACCACAGTTAAAATCCAATGATATCTGACACACATATAAGAGAATAAAAACAATCATATATTTCATCTAGGTACACATAAATTGAGAATTTAAAACATATACAGAAATGCATGAATAAAGCTTTCGTACCCTGAGTTATAGGGAACCAAAAAAATCTGGCCTGGCTTCCCTCTTTTAAAAGCATCAGACAAAGATCGAGATCGCTCAGTTGAATTTCCACAGCCAAGGGCACCGGTCACAGAAGGGTCAACGAAACCGATCATGTGAAGTATATTCAATTCTTTCAACATTTCGTGAAGGAAGCTGCAAATCCAAAAAGCATATCACTTAATGCTACTGGACATCATGTATTGTGCAATATAATTAAACTAGCTAGCAAGGATAATTCAAAATTATATATATACCTCATATACATCACAATGGTATCGCCAGAAACCTCAAGTACGTTGGTGACGGCAAAAAGATCCCTTCTGAAGATGGCGATTTTCCTTTCACGTCCAAATAATTCCTCGCTAAACTTTGTGTGGATAGTGGCCCTATTTTTCAAGAACTCATTACCCCAGGCCATATGCTCAAGGTCTTAAGTGCTGGAGGCAAATCGGCTAGTAGGTTGTCCAAATCACAAATATCATAATAATCATCATCCATATCAACCCACTGCTTCTTTTTCTTCCTCCCATTCTTACGGGGTGCTTGCTGCATTCCATATTAGAAAATACAAAACAATTATTACATGTTTAGTATTTCAATTTCAAGTAGCCGCTGATCGATATATATGCATGAAAAACTACATTACCTTTGCATTACCAACTGCAGTGGCCGGTATAACCCAATCTTTAGGCCAAGCAACGCAAGTCCCGATTGCATCGCGCTCAAATAAAATCTCATTCCTAACAGGGACTGGTAGCAAGGCATTCTCTACAAGACATTTGGTCACAGACACTCAAATATTTTCCGCAGCTAATGGAACACCATGAATAGTTTGTGAGCTGGAATCAACACCCACTTGAACAATGGTTCCTTCAGCCACAATGTTGTCCAATGAACCTATTACAAGATTACGCCTTTGAACAGTGGGGCTAGACTGAACCTAATTAAAAATAAAATAAAATAAAAATTCAACATCAATCAAGTGAGGCAGACGTATTACCAAATGTGCCTATAAGGGTATTTCGGTAAGTATATAAATACAAAGTGGCGATAATTTACCTGAGCCTTCCCCAGCACATGCACTTCTTCCTCAACAGTCAAGGGTTTTTCGGTTACATCCGACACTAGCTTGCCCTCCTCTAAATCTAACTTCTTCTTGACAGCTTTGACGCCTTCCACTTCATTACATCCGACACCAGCCTTGTCAAGACGGGAACAACTGCCCTGGCCAGACCCTAGATCATTTAGCAGGGTCACAGACTTTTGTGACTCATCAATTTGCTTATCTTTCCCCATAAGCATTGCTTCTAACCTCATCAGCCTTTCCACTAGTGAGGCTTCTTTTTCTGCCCATTGGGCTCTCTCCACAGCAAGGATATTATTGTTCTCCTCTGCCACCATCTTCTTAATCCTTTGTCTTGCACTATCATCTGAGTAAAGCTTAGCACATTTCGGAAGATGGAAATATGATTCAGGTTTGACGAAGCCACCAACACCTCGCACCCTACCAGAATATTCAGGTGTTCCCAATGTCGTAGTCAGAACATCAACAGGTCCTTCAAACTTTCTTTTTCCTTCTAGCTCTTCCTTCTCCAATTTGTCCTGAAATAGACATAAATCAATTTGCATAAAAGCGTGAACAATTTCAAATCCTGAAATTAATAAGCTAATTTCAAGGACTTGACTTACAATTTCATCGACCTTTTTCTGCACTTCTGGCGCTTTGTAGTTGCCATCCTTGTCTTGCCTAGCCACTTTCCACATTGTAGTTCGACCTAATTTCCTCCCAGGCATTGTCGCAGCCTATAAATATATGTTTGGGTTAAATGACATCATATTAGATAACGACATGCACTCCGACATATGGTAATATATTTCTAAGAAGAGTAATGTATCAGTTCCTCTTGCAATTGAGCATATGGTTTCCGTCCAAGTCGATGAGGGTACTTATTCTTTTTCCTCCTTTCTTTATATTTTTGCAGGAATTCCTACAAGACGATAGCCAAATTTTCCATTATATTTTAGCAATTGAAACAATGCCAATATTGCTGAAAATGTACCAGATATTACAACACTTTGTATTTTACCAACCTGAAACTGAGGTGATATCCTATCTTTCACGAACTCTGTACATTGATTTACATCAATCATTCGGTAATCATCAGGAGGGAACTCAAAGAGTTCAGGGGAATCCAGATACGGAATAATGTACCAGGTGGTTAGCTTGCTCTTGAACTCCCTCCATTTTTGGCCTGCAGATGCAAAAACCATTTTCTTCCATTACTTTGGCACCACATAAGCTTTCTAAACATTAACAAGTACAAAAGATGACTGCTTTAGATACTTTCTGTGAAAACTACAACGAAGGACATGTTAACTTATAATATTTTCATTTACCTCAACAGAACCCCAAATATTGTCTTTCACACTTAGCGCCACAAGTCTCCAATATTTAACATTAATTAGGACCTTGGTGTGTGCCAACACCCCAATGTAGGATTGCATCTCCTTGGCCGCCCTCCCAACTGGTTCCCCATCATCATTATATTTAACCCTCAACTTCCTTCCCCGAATGAGTTGCCTATTAACCCGACTCATTGTTACCATCCCTCGTCTAAGCAACCGCAGTCCACTAGTGACGTTCTCATCACTTTCTTCCTCATCCTCATCATCATCAAGTTCTTCATCTTCATCATCAGAATTAACCACCTCCATTGTTCTAGCTTTGCTCTTTCCAGCCTTGCGCTTTCCGGATCCAGAATTGGACATGCTACCAAACGACAATTTCTTTGATGCCACAGATTTCTTGGACTTTGTTGCTTTAGCTGGTCCCACACTTACATTATTGGGCGCATCCTTGCTGGATTGAGCAACATCCGTTACTTTGGTTGAACGCGGACTTCTTCTAGGTTGTACCACAACAGCTTTATTGGGCTCATCCTTGCTGGACTGAGCAACATTTGTTGCTTTGGTTGAACGCGGACTTCTTCTAGGTTGTACCACCCTCGCTTTATTGGGCGCATCCTTGCTGGTTTGGGCCACTTAATTCATTTGCTCTGGTTGAACGTGGACTTCTTCTAGGTGTGGCAGCTTTAGCAATAGATGCTTCCTCATTTGAGACCTCACTTCTAGCACGTTTCCTTAAAAACTTCTTCGTCTTCATCCTCAAAGCTAAAGCTCTAACATTGAGGGATGATGTGATAGATCCAACCATCGATCACCTGAAATAACCAGCAAACGCGGTTAGCAAAGTAAAATATTTGTTAACAGATACGTAGCCATTACACAGATATACTACTGAATAAAATAATTTTATTGTAAAATTAAAATAAAATACAATGAAAAGTTACTAAACAATAAATTTCAACCTTGCTATATATATATATATATAATAAAACACATCAGTACATATGAGGCACTCTTCAAAACACAAACAAAACAAAAACAATATGAGGTACTCAAGCTAACACATCAATACTATTTCCCTCATACCACTAACTTAACTTTCAACACATATTGTCTCATCCCTAGGACGCATATAATTACTATCCTGATCACCATCTATATCATCAAAAGTCTTAACGAATGGTATTGTGAAATCAAATGCTTGTTCTTCCATGTGGATGCCTTCTTCCTCATCCGAATCAGACCCTCTATAGTCTCTATCAGAAACCTTTACCACCACTGACCATTGAGGATCAAAGGGATCCTCAATGTAAAATATTTGCTTAACACGACTAGCCAAGACAAAAGGATCATTAAGATGCCCTTTCTTATTCAAATTTACCAATGTGAACCCTAGTTCATCTACCTTGATGCCCCTAATATTCTCAACCCAATCACATATTTAAACAACGGCACCCTAAACTTGTAGTAGTCCACCTCCCATATGTGTTGTATGACACCATAGAAGTCCATATCATCATGTCTAGGATTTTTATCCTTTGCACTTGAAACCAGCATTACGTCAGCAACCAAAGAAACACCACTGTTTTGCACTGATCTCATATTGTCCCGCTGCTTAGTGTAGAACTCAACACCATTAACCTTGTATCCACTAAAGGTTGCTACTACATTGTTTGGTCCGGCTGACATCCACCTTATTGTTTCTGAAACAGTATTTCCTGGATTTTGCAGTTCATTTGAGACCTACAAATCAATATATTACATTAGTATAAAGTTGAAATCTGCCTCGTTTTAGTCATAACAAAAGTGTCTAGTAGGAAATCGCATACCCTCTCCTTCAACCAGGCCGAAAAGGTCTGGTTTTGTTTATCCTTCAGCCACTTTTCATCTTTGGCAAACCTTGGATGAAGAAGCTTCAGCAATTCCATATGTTCACTACACAACAATAACAACAATTTAAATAAAAGAATTATAAATTAATGGAATGAAGGAAAACTGAAAATAATTAAATTTGAAAACTTACCTAAAATAACTTTTTGCATCCTCTGTATTCTGCAATATACACAGATGTGCTTGTTCCATCTCTTTGCCATAGACTGAAATCATAGTAGGAGCTGATAACGGGTTGGACGCATGAAAGACTTCTGGTTTTGAATTTTCTGGCATACCAGCAGTGGAAGCATTATTTAGCAATCCCTCAGCACAAAACTCTACCGCCTCTTCAACAACGTAAGACTTTGCTATACATCCCTCAAGATGCCTTCAACTTCTGACCCACCCTTTGAAGACTTTCATGTACCTCTCAAAGGGGTACATCCACCGAAAAAATACTGGACCACAAAGCGTAACTTCTCTCACTAGATGCACTGTTAGATGGATCAAAACGTCAAAAAATAAAAGGGGGAAGTACTTCTCCAATTGGCAAACAGTAACCACCAAATCTGCTTGCATCTGTTCTAGCTTCGAAACGTCAATCTCTTTAGCACATATTGCCTTGAAGAAAAGGCAAAACCTGATGATCGCATATCTTACCAGCTTTTTAAGAACAGAACGTAATGCAACAAGTAGAAGAACTTGCATCACAACATGACAATCATGTGATTTTAGTTTAGACAGTTTCAAATCCTCCATAGAGACAAGATTCCTTATGTTTGACGAAAATCCAGTAAGAACCTTCATCCCAAAAAAAGACCCGCACACTATTTTTTTTTTCATCAAGCTTACAATTCCAAGCAGCCAAAGGCAATTTAGTTCGCTTGCCACTGACATCTGGCTTTAACTCAGTCCTGATTCCCATAGCCACCATGTCTAAACGCGCTGCAACCCCATCCTTGTCTTTCCCGGAATGTTCAGCAGCGTACCAATGATTGAGTCACAGCAGTTCTTTTCAATGTGCATGACATCGAGATTATGTCGTACCGAAATACTTTCCAGTACTCTAGTTGAAAGAATACAAACTTCTTCTTCTAGCAAGGTCTGTCTTGGTCATCAACATCCTTACACGAGGAGTAGACTCTTCCCTTTTCCCAAACTCACAATTCAGACCCTCTACTCTAGCAAGCACCTCCTCTCCAGTCAATGGTACAGGAGATAGGTCCTCCTCTACGGTGTTGTCAAAAGCAGCAGCTTGTCTCCTATATGAATGATGTCTAGGTAGTCCTCGGCGATGCCTCATGAAAACAAGTTTATTACCTTTCTTTAACCTATGAGGTCGAGTCTGGTCAACACATATTGGACAACCATTGTATCCTCTTACAATGCTTCCAGACAAGTTCCCGTATGTGGGAAAGTCATTAATAGTCCAGAAAAGCACTGCTTTTAGTTTGAAGTACTCCTCTCTTTATGCATCGTACACTCCCTCAACCCCATTTCACCACAGTTTCAAATCATCTATTAATGGTTGCAAGTAGACATCGATATCATTACTGGGCTGCTTCGGTCCCGATATTAACAAGGTCAACATCATGAACTTCCTTTTCATGCAAAGCCATGGAGGCAAGTTATATGTGTAGTATAACCGGTCAACATGAATACATGCTGTTTTGCATACTATGCGGGTTAATCTATCCGAAGATAGAGATAATCTGAGGTTTCTGTGGTCGCTACTCAATTCAGGATATTTACTGTCTAGTAATTTCCAAGTAGGAGAATCAGCTGGGTGTCGTATCATCTTATCTTTCTTTCTACCCCAGTCATGCCAAGTAAGATTCTTAGCAGTTTTAGTTGACTAGTAAAACCTTTTGAACTTGGGGATTGGTGTAAAGTACCATAAAACCTTCGCAGGTACATTTTTTTCACAATATTATCCCTACCCACTTTCCACCTCGAAACACCACAGCCTGAGCAAACATCAGCTTCTTTATACTTTTCTCCTCTATACAAGATGCAGTCATTAAGACATGCATGAATTTTTTCGTAGTCCATCCCAAAAACAGTAAGTGTCTTTTTAGCATCATTCATCGTCAAATGAACACGATTTTCTTCAGGAAGCAGACCCTTAATGAATTCCAGATATAGCAAGCATCGCTCAGTACATGCTTTGCTTTCCAATTAAAACTCTCAACCATAAAATTCATCTTGGTTGTATGGTTACAACCATGGTACAAATGTTGATCTCCATCCTCTACGAACTTTAAAAACTCATTAGAGTCTTCGGACATCTCCTCATCCTCACTTTCTCCTATTTCTACATCGTTCTCTCCCATCCCAGGTTCCCCATGAAAAGATTCAGATTCAGCCCCATTATCATACATAGATTCCCCATGCCACCTCCACACCTTATAACTCTCTAAAAAACCATAATAGAATACATGATCCCTAACAACTTCCACATAAAATCCATCGGTATTGCAACAATTCATGCAAGGACATGAAATCTTGTCTATGTTAACAACATTATTAGACTCGGCAAACTTTAGAAACTCTTCAAATCTTAACTCAAACCCTTTTGATCTCCTATCAACATGCATCCATAACTTATCCATCTTGTCTAAAAAATCAAATGGTTTGGAAGGAATCCACCTAAGTTAAACGGCTAGGGTTTACCTCTAAAGTCAGAAATTACTAAATTCCAGTATCAGCCAACACATAAATGTTGTCTTATTAACATAATTAAGTAAAATTTTCACACAAGTTAATAAAATTTAAAAATTCAACTATCAAACTGTTAACATCTAATCCTATACTATATTGACCCTCCTAAAGTTAGTTTAGTTTTTTATTTCACACAACAAAACATAAGTATAAAGACATATAGTATTAACAGATATATTAACATAGAGTAATCAATTAAAACTAGAACTAATTAAAGACAAAGAGCATGTCTACATCTGCACAAACACAAATCAAACGAGTTGAGAAATATACGCCCACCAACCTTATATCTAACTATAACAAACACAAATCAAACGAGTTGACAAATATACGCCCACCAACCATATATCTAACTAGTTAACATGAATAAGCAAATTCACTACATGCATCTAAGTATAAACAGAAGAGCTAGGATGAACACTAAAGCAATTCAAAATCCCATTTCAAAATTACACAAAACCAGCCATTCACAAATAGCTAGAAAACCGAAATTTAAAGCATGAGTATAAGATACAAGCTATGCTGAACCAATAGTCTAAATATAGATAGCATTTTCACAAATATAAAAAAGATCACAATGAACACATAAGCACTACCATAACAACAAAAAATCATCCAAGTAAAATTCAACAAAGATTGCATTCAGAAAGTACAAAACTTTTGGGATGATAACTTACCAGAATTACTCCTCCAACAAACAAGCAACAATATCAGGCCAAGATGCCAAATTCAAAGACATAGAGCTCTTTAATAACAAGCGTTCACGTGATAATCATCCAACTGTAATCTAAAACCAACAACAAAAACCCATTAAAGCCAGAACATAGAGATGAGAAACACATGACTTCATCAATAATAAATCAAATTCAAATTTAGAGACAGCCACAACAATTGTGTTCCGCAGAAAAGACTTGACTTTTCCAAAGAATCAAAAGAAGACTAGTTTGTTAAAAAAGCGAAAGCTATAATATTCGCTTAGTTGGGAAAGATAGAAAGAAAAAGTCTCGAATTTTCTAAACCAAAACTTGCAGCTAATACTGTTGAGATGGGGTGGCTTTGGGATTCCAACTTGCATATATTTTACTGTCCAATACACCTATGCCCAAATTAATCATAGCACAAACCAAACAACCAAAGACAATAAATTTGAAAAATTTATGATTTCCCAATAGAGAAAATCTTCACACACCAAAATTCATATTTGATAACAACAAAAAGCAGGATTTAATTTTCTCTGATCTGATAACCAAACACCAGACTATCTAATCCCACTCAAACAAACACGTTTGCTTTCCCGATCAGTTCATAGCTTTGAAACACAAATCCCTTGAATCCCATTGCGGTCAAAAACCAAGCCAGCCCATCACTATCATGACAACGACGAACACCCAAAAGTCATATTTGAATAACGAGCTTGCTTATGAGTAAACCCAAACACCCAAAAGTCAGGAATCTTATGTGAAATAGAGTATTAACACAAACCCAGAACACCAATACCCAACCAATATCAACATATCAACCACAAACCTTGAAATCCTTCAATTACCCAACATATACTTACAAGACATTCCACCACTTGATATCAAGGTTACATCAGGTAACTAAAAGAGTAGTAAGCCTCCTACTCCAATTAGTATTTTAGCAAGACCAAGCTTTCAAAACCAAAACACATACTGAGCATAATCCAATGAAAACCACAGCAGCAATACATACTCAGTAAACCAAAAGAGAGGCATCACAATCCACAAGCAGCAAAATTTGATAATGACCTCAGATTTAAGACAACTCTGGAATGTCAGAAATATCACCAAACCTCTTTCCTGTAAACACATGAAACATAGGGAATGAGCTTCACAAGCTCAGTAGGTACGACATAATAATCATTATAACTAAGATTCTAAACTAGCAACTACATCTGAAATGTGAAGGAAGATACAGATGCTTTGATTGTACTATTGGAATCATAGTTATGACAGGAGATGGAATTAATTCTTGATGAGGTACTGCTGAACATTTAGAATCAAATCATAGATAATAACATGGAATTGCTTTACTGCAATGAATTGATCATTTCAAATCAAACAAATAGACAACTGCACATGAATAGAATCAAGGGCAGACTATAACAATAGAATTACTTTACTGCAGAAGGATCACTCAATTCAGATAACTGTACAAGACTAGGATCAAGAATAGATCATGACATAGAACCAATTATTTCAGATCAAATGAATAGACTAATAATGAACATGAAAGGAAAAGTGAGCAACTGGAATTCGAGATTATCTCACTGGATACTCAAACTGAGTAGAGATAATCAGAATTTCAATAAGGTCTTGGAGATAACAATTTGCTGAATTAAAGAGTTTGTTTACTATGATCAAATTCTTTTAACAACAGAGAACAACAAAAGAGAATGGACATGGCTAGCTTGACAAGCTTAAAGTTGTTCAGTACGGTTGAACATCAAGATGATTTTACATGGATAGATATCAAGGTTAGGGGTTCTTTCTAAACTTAGTAGGATTGTGTAATAAACAATGAAAAAGTTCTTCCTTAAGCAAAAGAGATAAACCTGGAAACATGCATGCAAATTCTCTATGGCCAAGCTTTGTTTTGAAAAGAGAAAGGAAACAGTAGTATAGTTTCCGTGCATTAACTTCCAGCAAAAGCTATTTCCAAATTGATAATAGCAAATCAAATATATGAATATAGATAAGAAAAAACATCTGCTCTCAGTCCAGTAATCATTCGACAGTACCCACTAAGAAAGAGAGGGTAGCAACAACAACGATTACTTTTATCGATTGAACTCGAATCAGAATTCAACTGATCAACATAGAAAACTTGGTAAGAGGATTCGTACAAGGATAAGAAGATACCAATAAGGATTCGAATTCTATTGTTATCAGAAGTGAACAAAGAAGGAGATGGCTACCCTAAAATCTTAACAAATCAATATAGTTATAGAAGAAGCAAAACAATCACACCCAAACATAGCCACCAGATTAGAATCAAAGCTATAAAGAGAGTTATGTTTTCCCTACCTTAACCTCCAAACATCAGTGGCCAAGCAAACCAAGAGAAATCAAGCGAAATCCCAAAAGCACCCACTCTATACACCCACTCTATACCATAGCAATCCAGCCACCTGATAAAGAAATTTTCAGATTCGAATTCAAACTCCCATCTATTGGGTAGTAGCTGAAACAAAACAACTGTTTGCAAAAGAACTTGGAACTTACAGAAATCAAGGTATGATTAGATGGAGAAACCTGAGGTTCTCAAGCGATGGAGGAACTACCAACACACTCCTAACAGATATTGTTTGGGTGCAGTTTTGGGTAAGCAAAAGAAGACCAATTTTCTAGGGAAGAGGAAGAAAAGAAAGGAAAAGAGGAAGGAAGTCTAACAAGGTTGTTCGAGAGGAATCGGTGCTGAGAATGAGAGAAGAATGAGGCTGAGAGGTTCGATCGGTGTTGAGAGAGTGAATTGTGACAGAGAGTTTTTTTCGATGGAGGCTGAGAATGAGAGAGTAGTGAGAGTAGTGAGAGTCGATAGGTTTTAGTGAGAGTGAATTTCTCTTTGGCCAAAGAGTGCGCCATTTTTTTTTCAAGAATTGCGCCACTTTTCTTTGCACATAGATGTTGCCCTAACACACTAACATATTTGTCTAGCTACAAAATCAAATGTTGGGGGGAACCAAACTCAATTGTTGAGGGTATTCCCTCCAAAGGTATTTCAAAAACTAAAAAGTAACTATAAGACAACACATAAATGTTGTCCTATTAACAAAAAAAATTGTCTGTAAAATGAAATGGTTTGGAGGGAATCCACCTAAGTTAAAATTAAGGCTAGGGTTTCGTTTACCTCTAAAGTCAGAAATTACACTATTCAAGTATCAGTCAACACATAAATGTTGTCTTATTAACAAAAAAATTTGTCTGCAAAATCAAATGGTTTGGAGGGAATCCATGCACCTAAGTTAAAAGGCTAGGGTTTACCTCCAAAGTCAGAAATTACTAAATTTCAGTATCACTCAACACATAAATGTTGTCTTATTAACATAATTAAGTAAAATTTTCACATAAGTTGTCAATTCATAAAAATTCAATGTCAGACAACACATAAATGTTGTCGGATTAACATAATTTAGTAAAATTTTCACACAAGTTGTCAATTCAATAAAATTCAATATCAGCCAACACATAAATGTTGTCTTATTAACATAATTAAGTAAAATTTTCACACAAGTTGTCAATTCAATAAAATTCAATATCAGACAACACATAAATGTTGTCGGATTAATATGAGTAAAATTTTCACACAAGTATTGGTCAATTTGGAAATCCCTCCAAAAATTGAGAAAAGATAACTTTCATAGCTAGATGACCTATAAGTGTTGTCAGAATGTAACTTTCATTTTGACAATTGAGACTAACACAGACCTCTTTCTTCACCAACAGATATGTATTGTCCCAAAAACATACCTTTTTTTTTTTAAAGAAAATTAGTATTGTCTAAGTGCATATTCCACCAACACAGAAAAAAAATGTGTGTCGCTTGATGGGTGTTGCCTGATGCAGGAAATGACATAGTGTTTTCTTCTTATTCGGCTTCTTCTTCTGCATCTATAAGTTATATTTTGGTTTCAATCATCTATTGTACCGATTTCAAGTGAATTGTCGATTTGAGAATTTTAGCGGGAGGTTTAATCGAATTTTTTATTCTGGTGCAGAGTTTCAATGTTCCATGAATTCTACCTCCCAATTTGGGCAGCGATCATAATTGAAACTTTTTTTGAGAATCGGGTATTTCATAATGAAGCTTTTTGATAAGGTATTTGGTGTTTGGTTGGGTTTAAGGATTAACTTCATGTTTGTTTCCTGAGGTTCGTTATTATGATTGTGGTTGGGGGTCTGTTATTGTGTTTGATTTTCTTAATCATTCCTACATCTCATTGTGTGAGAGTTCTGCCAGAACAATGTATTTTCTTTAATAATTTTACATTGTTGTGTTCACTTCTTAAGATGTATTGTGCGATGATTTTATTACTAATCAATTCATTTACATGTTGTTATGTTTTGCAGATCAGCTGTTTTTGCTTAAGTATTTAAGGCTTGGCTGATGGAATTATACATAAACTAAGGACTAATTCGGGAAACATAACTAAATTGCCAACAACGTGTGTGTTTATGAGTAGGTATGCATTTGATGGTTATTCTGTTTGCATCTATTGAGGTTTACTTTTAGAAAAGAAGTGTTTAGCTTCTTATATTCAACAAATTTGATCTCTTGGACAATCAAGTATCAATTTTGTGCTATTGTTTTGTAAATTTCAATTGAATTGGATTTCTGAAGAAATTGGATTGACCTATGAGTTTTATGTATAATCTCATATTCACCCTCAATATATAAGTAAAAGTTATATATGTTCTTATATATTCTGTAATGATTAAATATTCTTTTAGAGAATATGAACCGTAGATATTCTATTTGTTTTTTGTTTGTTCTGGAAATAAAGAGGGAAGTTCAAATCTTCCCTCATGTATCTTGGAGTTTATACATGTGAATTCTGCATATTTGATTGGAGAACATGTTCCCTTGTTCAAAATTAAAACCCTCTCTTTTATGTGTACCATATTGTCATTCTGATTTGAAACACAAAACATGTGTTTTATCTTTTATGTATACCCTAAACGATATTAGCATATTGATTTCGGTTTACGACCATTAGCAGTCATGAGTTGGAAAACCCATCCTTTTATGTTGCTTTGTTTTGAGTTTACTTTATTTCTCTTATTTTCATAAAGAGTTCATCAATGTATATTGCATGGGATGTGTCTTACTATGTTGGCTAAATTGTGCTCTCCCTAACAGTTAATTGCAAGTATTTGGGGATGACTCGCTTACTGTGATCTACATCCTCTTTTTCTTATGGTTAGTACTTGCACTACGTCCTTTTTGGCTTCAGACGACTGGGTTCAGACGACAGAAGACGTTTAGTCTGTCGTCCCGAATATTGTAACGACAGACATTTAAAAGAGTGTCGTCTGAAAATAGCAACTCAATAGTAGTTAAAATTAACGTGTTTTTGAGACGACATACGTTTGTCGTTCAAAAAACAAGGAAAAATGTACCCTAATGTTACACTTATAAGACGACAGAAAACTGTCGTATGGTGAAGAAACTTAAATGTGTCTGAAGCTTGTTTTTTTTTGGCTATAATTGGAGGAGTTTTTTTGACTACTTAAAACCAAATCTCATTCTCTCAACTCCCCGATACTTTCTTTACTTTCTCAACTCTCTTTCTCTCTCTCAGTGTTCCTACCCACATAACCAAAACCTCTCTTCCTCCTCCCTAAAAACCAAATTCTCTCCTCTTCACATTCTCAAATTGATCGAATCCTCTCCTCTATCTAATACCCTAAAACCAATTTCTCTCATCTAGATCTGGAGACCTAGATCTGCCCCAATTTCAACCTCCCAAACCCTAAATCTACAAACCCTCGCAAACCATGTTCACCGTCAAGGCCACCACCCGGAAGAGGTGCGCGGCCAAGCCCGAGCTCGCCAAGTCGGCCAACGTCAATCTCAATCTCGACCTTTCCAGGTTTTTTTCTTCCGCCGTAACGACAGCGCCGTGGTGAGAGGAGAGTCCAGGATGGACGGGGTGGAGGAGGACCTTGGTGACGATCTCGTTGGTGGTGGGATCGGCGAGAAAGTCGACAACGGCGATGCGGCAGAGAATGAGGGGCTTGGAGAGAACACGAGGGGAGAGAAGAAGCGGAGTTGGTGGAGTGTTCGAGGTGGCCTTGGGAGAAGTAGTAAACCCTAGTATAGAGGGTGGGGATGGTGACGGAGTTGCCGGCGCAGGCTCGCCAGATTTTAGGGTCGATGGAGACGAGCTGCAGGGGAGGCGGCGGCGCGTGGGAGTGAGAGAGACGCTGAGAATTAGGAGACATGGTGATTGGGATTTAGAGATTGGAGGAAGAAGAGGAATGGAATCTCTCTCTTTCTCTCTCTTTCTTCTCCAGGTTTTGCTAGGTTTCCAATGCCACCGTTCCAGGACAGCTGATCTGGGAGATCACCAAGAAGGAGGAACAAGCCTGCGAGCTTGGTTCACAAGTCTGTGATGAGGAAGGAATTCCCTCGCATGGCCAAGGCTGTTACCAATCAGGTACCAACATGCTCGATTTACAATTCGTTGTTTTGTTGATGCATATGTGTTTTGTGGAATGTTATGAATGAGGATAGGTCGACTTGAGTTTTGTGGAATTCATCTTCCACCACGACTGTTGGTTTCTCCATCTATATCGTTGGCTATGTAACCCAGACAAGGCTCCAAAGGTCAAGATTCTTAAACTCTTTGTTATGAGTTTGTTTCTAGTAACATAATCTATATTTTATGTAAACACATTAATTAATTTTCATTATCCAAAGTTCCAAACCATTACGTATACATTTCTCTGATTCCCTAACATATTCATTTGAACTTTGTTAGAATGATATATATGAATGGCTAGCGGCTATGTACATTCTTCCTCCGGTTCGCATTGGCTATCTACTTCGGTAATATCATCCCAAATGTATCTGGTGTGAGGAAGTCAGTGTTCTACTTTTTAAAGCCAGATACTGGATAGGGAAAAGTGGAAACAAAGTGGAAGGTAAAAATACTGAAATTCAATATCTGCTCAACTTTCCTTTCTAAGTTGTACTTATGAGTTGTACTTGTGAGTTGTGACTTGATACTTTTGTGTTCCTCTAGCTCTCTTTGGGTAGAGGGTGGTGTTTGTAGTTAGATAGGTTCAATTCCACCACCTGAGCATACTGGTCCTGATGATGAAGATGTCATGGAAGAGGAGAACATTGTCAAGGAGCAAGCTAAGGCACAGTTGGTCCAAACCTTGCAGTTTAGATACGCGTTCTTGTAAAAACATATCCTAGCAAAAAACATGGTCATTATTGTTCCAAGAGCAAGAGGACTCCACCATACCATGCTCTTAACGTACATAACCTATTTTGACTCGTTAAGAGAATGTGGATCTTATTATGAACCTGTTGTTCATGTGGAGCAAAATCTGGTGAAATAGTCTATTTAGATTATTCATTCGATGCATCTTTGTCTAGCGTTTTGTACCTAGACTATGAGATCCTCTAGCAGAATATTATGTCTTCATCAGATAGTTGCTCAAGCATATATACCTCTTTGCTAATTTTTAGGTGGATAGGTCGACTTGAGTTTAGTTATTTGTTCTTCTTTGGACTTGCTTTGTTGGCCATAATGCTTGTCGGTCTTAATGACTTTATGCAAGTATATGCAGTGCCATGTAGTGGGATGCCTCTTCTTTTTGACCTCTGTTAGTTGCTCTCTGCATATAATATGACCTGGACTAGAAAATTGAGGTATTTCTTAATCGTGGTATATTGGTATTTCTCTGCATATAATATAACCTGGATGCCTAGTGTAATTTTATGATTGCTGCTATTATCATCGACCTCAACTCCATTGGTTTATTTGGGTGAGTTTATTTTACTGCTATTGCCTTTATGATCATCATTTAATTTAACTATATGTAACTTTGGTTCTTATATTCACTGCCATAGAAGTACATGGGTCTCATCAAGTTAAGATCCAGCATTGGATATTGTAGGTACTGTATCATAAATATTCTTTGCATGAATGCATCATAATGTTCAAATCTTACTTAACTTCTTATTGCTGACATTTAATTGTTTATTGACATATACTCATATTAAGTTAAGATCCAGCATTGGACATTGTAGGTACTGTATCATAAATATTCTTTGCATGAATGCATCATAAATGTTCAGATCTTACTTACTTCTTATTGCTGAAATTTAATTATTTATTCACATATACTCATATTGATTCACTAAAGTTCTTTGTCTTCAATGTTGCAGGTGACACTTGAATGAATGGTGCATATTGAAGTTTGATGAGTATGATGAAAGTATCAGAGTGCCTTAGTGCAGTTAGGACTTAGGAGGACTTTCTGCACACCACCATATTGTAATTGCTATTATTTGGTTTGATATATTTTTTATTTTATAGCTTATGGATCCCTTTAGAACAAATAACTCTTTGTAATTTGATTGGTTTTGGCAATGAGAATGAATTTGAGATTTTTGAATCATGTTGTGCAAATGCTTTATTAAATTGTCATCCAAATTAAAATAAGACAACAGATATCCCCATGGACATCGACGTCTCTACATATTTCAAACGACATTTATATGTCATCTTAAAGTAAAAGATGACCATAGTGTATGTCGTCTGAGGTAAGTATCAGACGACAGATAAGTGACGTTTGAATGCATTTGAGTCGAGAGAAGAGGTTTGACGTATGTCGTCTGAGATATATTTAGACGACAAAATAGTAACGTGTGAATAAGTTTGAGACGAGAGACGGCTGCTCACATCTTTAGTATTATTTTAGTTTCGACCATACTTTTATGTCGTTAAGAAGCTTTCTAACGACAGAAACTTTAATTTTGTTACGAATGTAGGTGCATACAGACGACAGTTGCTTATATACAATCTGTCGTCGAAGTTGTATCAGACGTCTAACGAGGTCTGTCGACTGAATGCTTATTAGATGACTGCTTGATAGACGACAGCTGAAAAAACATTCAGACGACCAACCTGGCAGGTCGTCTGAAGCCAAAATTGACGTAGTGTTGGTTTTAATTTATTTTGTTTACATGTGTATCACTGTATATTTCATATGGATGTATCGATGGTTTGCACAAACTGAGGGAGGATATCTAGACAGTTTCTTAAACAAATAAACAATAAAATTTTATTGGTGGTCAGAAGTAATCTATTAGTTTAGTCGATAAATTCAAGGCACCACATGCTTCTACTCTTTTGCTTCTTTTACTCCTTAATTTTTTCTTCTGTTTTTTCTTTGTTGCTTTGGGATGCCATTTCCATCTTTAATTTCTTTGTTTTATTGATTCATTTCAGTTTTGAGAAGTCTCCAGGGCATGTTGCATATGTGTCGAGGTTTGAAGCTGATATTGCTCAGTGACGCAGTAGGAGTATGGAGGGCTACCTAACCAGCGTTAAACCCTAATAAGTGGAGAGCCTTCAAGCGAAGAACTCTGTAAGACCAAAACCTGGAGCGCGCTAGGGACTAAGAGAAAACTCTTAAATTTTTGAATTATAATTGATTAGCTACCCATAAGGGTGCTTATATATGAGAAACAAAACCCTAGGGCGACTAACAACCAAACCTAAAAGCCCAAGGATTGAATTAAAACAGAATCCGAAATAACTAGGAAACATAAAAATCCCGAAAACTAATAAAACGCTGATTTGAGGTCCAAAACAAACTCGGATGGCCGTAAAAACCCATACATCGTGGCAAGGCAACGAGTCTTGTTCGTTGGGCCGTTTCGCTTCCAGAAAGGTATAATAATAGTCATTCGGACACCGAACGCCAAAAATTCAGCAAACCGGGTTTAGACCTGCAACGATCGATATGTTCCTCGATTTCTTCTGCCATCCGTCCTACATCAGCTCAGTTTTGTGAGAATTTGGTGAGCTATCTGTCCTTCTATTATTCTTTGTCTTCTCTTTCTTTCTTCTGTAATTGTTTGTGTTACCATTCATAATGAAGAATATACCACATCTTTTATTTTATTTTGGCTATTTGGCAATTGTTGGATAAGCTAAAAGATATTCATATATTGTAATATAGAGTACTCATTGATCTATACATATACAATACCTTTGTTGACTTTGGAGTTTACAGATTTGAATAGTTAGGTATATTTCCTTTTATCCTAGGGAAGCCAACACCGAAACAACAACATCAATGGATATCATCCGTATGGAGAAAAACGACTGAAGTATTACACCACCTTTTATACAAGCTAAAGGAAGCAACGTTTTAGACAAACTTTTTCTAAGAATGTTCAATTATAGCGAACAACATAAACATTTTTTTGTTGCTAGCAATTTTAACTAAGTTGGCTGTAATCAATTGTTGCCTATATTTTGAACACTACCACATGTTCTGTATTGGTGGTAACTTGGCAGTCGGAATATTGTACTTTATGCAGCGATCAATATCAACTACATTTTCTATGCTCTTATTTACTGCTCAAAATATGTCGGGGTAAGACTTATGTGTCATTCCTAGACCCGCAGCAAAACGCGGGCAAATTTCTGGTAACATACATATTTTCGTTGTTATAGAGTCCTACTATTTATACAAAACACAGAAAATTTGTTGTAAAAGGGGAGAATCGAACCTCACACCTCCTGCCCACAACCTTTGGTTTTTATCTTCCAGTTGTGTTATCTTCTGTAATTCTCTCACTTGACTGATTGGGCTTCTCAATCAGTCAATCCTCTTCTCACTTCCTCTCAACACCCCATAAAAGATCACTCCGAATTGGAGGTTCTAGATTCGATCTAAATTCAAATCTAGTTTGAATCTAGGGGTTTTCTTCTCCGAATTCGATCGATAGGAGCGCCAGAACGGGCACCGCTCTGTCCACGCCCCAGGCCGCTCAATTTCATTTTCGTCTTTCTTTCTTCTGGTGTTTTTCTTTGTTGCATGATGAATCTATGATCTCAATCTGGATATGTGGTTGCATTTTTATTCAAAGCTAGCACCTTAGTCCTTCACATAACATGAATCCCACCACCCAGGGCTTTTGCTTATTTCATTTTGACAGTAGCTTCTCTGCTATGGCGTGAAAATGTGGACTTGGTAGGTGCATATCAAGTTGGTTGGAGAGTGTTTTGGCAGCAGCCATGGCTGCATCCAAGACTCGGACGAGTAGCTTCTCTCGCAATTTTTCGGGTGCAAGCTCACCTCAAATCCCAGGACTCAAGCATGGACCCAATGGCACAATGTTTGTTTCATCCGGGATTCCAGACCTTGACAGTAATCTTCTAACTAATAAATTCTGTGAAAACATTCTTCATTCTTCATTTATAGCGATTTCATTTTGATTGTCTTTGATATGCAGAAATTTTAGGGGGTGGTTTTGCTCTAGGAAGCCTAGTCATGGTGATGGAAGATGCAGAAGCACCTCATCATATGCTTTTGCTTAGGAATTTCATGTCTCAAGGACTTGTTCACAACCAACCTCTTCTCTATGCAAGCCCAGCCAAGGATCCAAGACAGTTTCTTGGTACTTTGCCTAGTCCAGCCGTACCCAAAGACGGAAAGTCTGGTCATCGAAACCCTGATCAGGTTTTCCTCTTGTCAAGTTTAAGTGGGTTTATAAGGTGAGAAATTGAGCATTAATACAATGAAATACTGTGTTATCATAATTTTCAGGATAAAGGGTTGAGGATAGCTTGGCAATATAAGAAGTATTTTGGTGAAAATCAACAGGGTTTCGATAGTCAAAGTAAGGTTTCAATGGTCTTGATTCTCATGAAACTGGTCTCTTTGGCTCATAGGTGATTTAGATTTCGAGAGTAATTTGTTATGCTATCAAGTCCAGATGGGAAACATGAGTTCTGCAACAACTTTGACTTGCGGAAGCCCTTGGAGAGGCAGTTTCTAACGGGCAAGCGAATAGATTGTGCTAGCATTCTCGATTCTCCGAATCTTGTCACACTTCATGACCGTTGTGCTACTTTTTTATCACAATTTCCAAGGTATGGTATTCTAATGTTGATTCTTACCTGCCTAAAATTTTACACATATCTTTGTCTGGTTAGTAAATGTATATGCTGATTTGAATATCATTGGTTTTTCTCAATGTCAAGCTAGCTTCTTTAGTGCGTTATGAAGACTACATTTGGTGAATTTGAATTTTAAATGATTAATTTGTCTCAAGACTATGCTTATAATGGTTTATCTTTACAAGTGGGATTGATGCTTATAATGGTTCTTGTCTAATTTTTCATGATTCATATTGAATTTGAGTTGTCCTAACTCCCTTGTAATACATAGGTGATTAAAATCTGAAATTAGTCCATGCTTAAGAAGTACTTGAGTTGCCATATTCTGGCAGATAGTTTTGATTTGTTTATTCTTTTATCTTAATTTTGTAGTTGTTGTCATGTTTTGATTGTTCTACAGAAATGACAGCAACATTTCTTGTGTTGGTCGAATTGCCATTCAATCATTCTGTGCTCCACAGTGTGGATATTCCAACCTGGTGAGTGGCAATTGTTATTTTGTCTTCAACTGCTATTCCAAGTCTCTCTTTTGCAGCTGCTTCTTATTTCTATTCTCTGCTGTTGTGCTGTTTTTATGGTTGTTTATGTCTTTTCCTTACTCGAATCAATGTATTTGCATTGAAGGAATGGGACATGCTTTCCTTACTAAGATCTCTGAAAAGCATGCTACGATCTTCAAATGCAGTTGCTGTTGTGACATTTCCGCCTACTCTTCTTTCATCATCCTCCTCTACAAGATGGCAGCACATGGCGGATACCTTGCTGTCAGTTAAAGCGCTTCCAGGTATATATCAGCTTTCACATTGGTCTCGCAGTTTTTTTGTTTTGTTCTATCAATACTAACCTGTCATGAATGATTGATTCAGATGAGGACAAGGAATTGGCAACCCTCCTTACTGGTTACCAGGACATGGTTGGCCTTCTTAATGTGCAGAAAGTTGCACAAATTAACACGCAGGTAGTGCAAAACTTTGCTTTACCCAAATCTAAAACTGATTGAATTTTCACATGGAGTTGGTACAAAAGTTACCATTTCTGCTAGCTTCATACAAATTTGCAAATACGCAACTACATGACCGAGGCTCGGTCATCCGTAGAGATCATTTAATCTGTCAGTACAGTTAATGAAATACCACTACTTCGGCTACCTATTGAGTAGTTAATGCTATACACGTTAATTGTATGGTTACCACATCTATAGAAGTTGGTCCAGTTTAATATACTTCTTATTGGCAAGGAACCTTGGGTGCGTATACTATGCTAGTATGCTTCATATGTTTTTGTTTTGTCATTCATAATTTCTACTTACACAGGTTCCTATCATTCTTGATGCAACAACCTTCTCAATAAAGCTGCAAAAGCGGAGGTTTTTGGTTTTAGAATGTCTAAATCAGGCCCCTGTCGATGGTTCTAGTGGGGGTTCATATGGCACTTCTAGTAGTTGTTCTGGGTCCTCTAAGACTGGATCTCTTGATTTTTAGTTTTTGACATTGTGATAGAGAAGGAATTCCAACCTTTGGAGTTAAATATGAAAGTCAGCCATCATTTTAGATAACTTCATGTGTGTTTGTACCAGATCTAAGTTTTCAGTTCTTAATTTTGGTTTTTGATGAATTTGCAATAGCAGTAGGGATTAGAGATATAGCAAAATAATTTCAAGTGATTATATAGCAAAAAACATTACAAAAGAAGGCAGTATCATTGTTCATGTATTCTTTTATTATCAAATCATCACAGAAGGCAGTTGTTCATGTGATCATTATTCATGTAGCAAACAACAAAAAATTCTACAAGGAAAACCAACACCTGAGTATGACACTAAATCAGTCTCAGTTTCTGTTCTTGTTTCTTCATTGATCCAGTCTGGATTGCAGGATTTAAGAGCTAGCCTTCAGTGTGTTTCCAATGTCGATGACAAAACGGTATCTGACATCTGCTTTGACTAGACGCTCCATAGCAGTGTTCAAGTAGTCGATTGGTATGACCTCGATGTCTGCTGTTATGTTGTGCTTGGCTGCAAAATCTATCATCTCTTGTGTCTCCTTCATTCCCCCAATGCCGCTACCAGCTACCATCTTTCTTCCTGTTAAGACGAACATTAAACTCTGTTAATAACCCAACAATGCGCACAGAAGATAACAGGTAAAGCTCACGACTCTGGTTACATGCTTACCCATGAGTAAAGGAAAAACTGGAAGTTCAAGAGGCTTCTCTGGTGCACCAACCATAACAAGCTTTCCATGAGACTTCAACAAACCAATCAAAGGCAGGAGAGGATGTTGTGCAGAAACTGTGTCAATGATCCCATCCATGGTACCAATGGCAGCCTACAAATTAATCAATGACACAAAAATTAAGTAACTTGTTCATTGTTTAGTCCACTTAAACGTTGCGAAAGGTGTAACTAGTTCGAAAAACTACCTGCATTTGATCTTGGTCACGGCTAACCAAAAACGAGTCAGCTCCTAGGTGTTTAAGAGCTTCCTCCTCTTTCTTAGGGGACGTACTGATCACTGTAACCTTCACTCCCATAGCCTTGGCAAACTTCACGGCGACGTGGCCTAAACCGCCTAGGCCGACCACACCTACATGCATGCCGGGCTTGTCAAGTCCGAAATATCTCAGGGGGCTGTAGGTTGTAATCCCGGCACATAGGAGCGGCGCAGCACCATCAAGAGGCAAGTTGTCTGGGATGCGTACTATGAAGTGTTCATCGGCCACCATAATGTCAGAGTAACCGCCATAGGTGGTGGTTCCGTCGTAGTACTTGGCACCGTAAGTGAGTATCTGTTTGGGGCAGTAGTTCTCAAGGTGGCCGGTACAATTTTCACAAGATCGGCAAGATCCCACAATGCATCCAACACCGACTCTGTCTCCAACTTTGAATTTTTGTACACTGCTTCCTACTTCCGTCACTTCACCAACAATCTCATGCCTGCATTGCCAAATTGTGCTCAGATTAGATTACTGATTACACTAGCTAGTAAAGAGTGCATGTCCTCGTAGTAATGAAAAAGCTATCGTACCCTGGAACCAGAGGATAGGTAGAGAAGCCCCATTCATTCTTGATCATGTGAAGGTCCGAATGGCAAATCCCACAGTACAACACTTTGAACGTCACGTCTTTCTCTCCGGTTTCCCTGTAATCAAATCAATTGTATCAACTTTAGAAACACAGAACAAATGTATTATTGTGAATGCGAAGAGGAAGAACATGTTATACTAGTTGACAATGTATACCTTCTGGAGAAACTGAAGGGAGAGAGAACACCAGATGAATCTCTTGCAGCCCATCCAGATGCCTTCTTGGGGTGTTCTTGCTCGATAGAGATCACCATTTTCTCTGTGGCAGATTCTTAATTATCTGATGGTTTTGGTGCAGAAGCTAGATTAATGCAGTTCGAGTAGTAAAATGTGAGAGACAGACAGATACAGAGTGAGCTCCCTATATATAGAACGGAGATTTTAGATTTTGGGCTGGGGTGACGTACTTGGTGAGGAAAATTCGATGTCGAAGTGGTGGTGACGTATTGGGTGATGCAATTAGAATGTCCAAATTATTAAGCTGACATCACCGGTCACTAGAACCGAAAGAGCTTAATAAAATGAGTCGTTGGAATGTGACTATGCCTGGGTTCTTCGTCGTCCTTTTTTTTT
>NC_020497.1:11539424-11582806 GCF_000184155.1 Fragaria vesca subsp. vesca
CTGCAACCGTAAAATGACTAAAATCACTGGCAGGAACAGGATTTGACTTTGGGGGAGGAGGGGGAATTGAGGTCCAAACATAATATACAGATGCTATCTTTAGGGTCGGATGATAGAATTAAGCTACAATTAAACCAATTTTTAATGATATTTAGCTAATGAAAAAACAAAAGTTAACTACCACAAGTGGTCAAGTTTGTTAAAGTATAGATGTGGAACCCTGATACCTAAATTCAAAATTTGTTGTCGCTGATTTAAGTTTAAATCCTTTATGGTTCTTGACTTCATTCGCTCTCCTCAAATGGTCCCTTGGAAGCTTCGTATAGGATGGGGTAAATGCATTTCAAATCTTAGCATATTTTTTGTGAATGTAATCATGTGGCTGATACTTTGGTGGGATTTGCCTCCATCCTTTAATTTATTCAGGCACAATGTAATAGTGGTTGTTTCAGCTACTAAAGTTTCGTTTTCATTAGTTTTGTATAAGGAAGTGAAATCTAAATTGTAACCCACACACCCACTTTCTATTTTTAACAATCATTTAGAAATTATGATGCTTCAGTGCAAATTTGAGCAAGATAAAAAGCGGATACAGCAGATAAGAGCAGCAAGGAAATTCAAACTGAATGCCCGATATTCGTAACAGCCGATAATGAATTGTTTTTGTCCCGGATGTTAAGCCACTAGTTGTAGAGGCATACTTGTTGACAATTTTTGGTCTCTGATAATGTTTCCTCAACTTGTTTTCAGTTGTGTAATTGAAATCCTTGGTAATTCGCTAATTAGTGCATTCATTGCATCAATATATCTTTTGTTTTGTCGAATTAGCATCTTTCTTTTGCCTGATAACATGCCCCTCTTAGATTTTTTTTCTTAGTGACGAGTCGTAATTTAGTCACGTGTGGATGATTGTTTACCTTTCACGTACAGGCTAAGAGTTCAAGACAGCTTCTCAAATTCGAATGAGCATACGCAATGCATTGTTTTCTTCCTTGACATATACGTGCTCTTTGGTTTCTTCCACATTTTAGTCACATTTGGTGGTTGCTTTTTCTTGTTCTGAAAATTCTGTAATCCTCAGATATATATAACTTCTAACAAAGTGAAATGCATCGCTGCGTCACCTGCGTAGATGCTTCATTTTTTTCAGAAAGTGTTTCTTTTGGTTGCCAATACCTTCCAAGACGATGATTTATTGGCAATAACGTCAGCTCAGAAGAACCAATCTGAGCTCTAAGTTTAAGAAGCATGAAAACTAGGGTGTAACGAATAAGCTCTAATCAATAAAAAGTGCTAAAGAAGAACTTGCTGAATCTCTTGTAAACACGGAAAATCTGCGATAAATTATAGAACAACATGTGTACAAAGAATAATATAATGTTATTGATATGAATACAGGTTACAAATATTTGTGAACTCCCACTAACAGGACAAGCACTTTAGCCAACAAAAAATTTTCGTCGGCCTGTTAGCTTAATTCGTCGGCTAAGATTTCGTCAGGAAAAGGTCGTCTGTGGTGACTTTAGCCGACGAAACTAGAAGAAGTCGTCGGCTATATTCCCAGCGTTTAGCCTACGAAAAACAGTTCGTCGGCTTTTTTCCAAGAATTAAGCCGACGAATATATTAAATGTTTCGTCGGCCGTGTCTGAGACTTTAGCCGACGACACGTGTAACATATTCGTCGGCTTTATAAGGGTTTAGCCGACGAATTAAGGCGTATTTCGTCGGCTATAAGTCAATTCCAGTAAAAAAAAAAACCACGAAATTTCTAAATTATCATTCCAAGCAAGCTGCAAAATACACCAAAACAATTCCATATAATCAACAACAAGCACATAAAACTATATAATTCATCAACTACACAAAATCTAGATCGTCTAAATTAATATCCGCTTCTGGGGGCTGCTGCAGAGGTTGCTGGGGAGGTTGTGGCGGCTGGGGTAACGGTATAGCCGGAGGCATGGGCGGAGCCGGAAGTCCCTGAAGCTGGGCAGTTGTAAACTCCTGCATGTACTGAAACATCTGCTGTTGCTGGGCCTGTTGGATGGCATATATCTCGGCAGCATAGGCTGCCTGCGCGGCATTATAGGCAACCTGAGCAGCATGTTGTTCCCGTAGTCTTTGAACTTCCGACTCTAGCTGAGTCGTCCTAGTGGTCGTGGTTCTGCTGCTGGTCGAGGCTGTCTTTCGATGAAATCCTGGAGTGGTCTTCAGGACCCTCTCGCCCTTCTTTCCTAGACCCCGGCAGTAGAAGTTGTTTGCTCGCGGTGGGAAGGCTGTGCCCATGATCCTCGCCCCAATCGTCGGATCCGAAGTGTCGATCCGGGACATGGTTTCAGACATCTCTTCCTCCTACGTGTCCGGCTATGTCTCCCTCACTATAGCACTCATCACCTCGTCACTAGCCTCCCTCACCTTCGCCTATATAGATAGGAAAAAAATTATTAATTAACATTTTGACATATATATAAGTAAATTTAAAAATTTAAAAATTTAAAAACGTAAGATGACTTACAATATCTCTTGGGCGTCAGGATATGCCTTCTCGTACGTATAGACATACCGGTTGACTTCTGGATGTTCCCTGGCCGCCTCGTCCATGAAGACAGCGAATGGTCTAGAACCGCCATGATGGTTCCTTGTGTTGCGTTGCCGGTTCTGAGCGTTCACCCGGGAAACGGCCTTCAAAGAAAAAAATAAACTATTAGTAAAATATTTAAAAACAGACGTACTTAATGACAAATTAACTAATTAATTTTTTAAATACCTGTTTATGAGGGTCGTTGAATTCTGATGTTAGAAGCCGACGCCACTCGTACTCCCTGTACTGGAACTCAGCAGGGGTACTAGAATGTGCGTTCCCGTGCGTAATCTAGTGGGTCCGCAACTCGTTCATCCACTCTTTGTACCTACAGATACAACAAAAATATTAGAAATATTATTAATATCACATATAATTTTGTTTTTTCATTAACTTCTCAACGTACCTTCCCCCATGCACAATGTCCCCCCAGCTGTCCTTCAGGTGCTCGGGAACCTCAAACCACACCTGCATTTAACCGTTTATTGGTTTAGGTTTTTGAGAAATCAACAATGTAATACATAATATTATTGAGGCATTTTGTAAACTCACCGACATCGCGTTGTGGACCTGTCCTTAACCTCCTGCGGGACCTCGCCCGAGTTTGACCACAACATAGGGACTCTATCCCTAATGAGTGCTCCCACGTGGCCGGAGTACGTCCTCGACTTCCCGCCCGATACTATGTGGCCATCCCCGTCAATATTGATGACGATCCTCGCCACGGTACCCACGATCTTCTCGAGAGCCTTCCCTGTGACGGGGCCTCTCTTCTACTTTTTCGGCTTCGCTCCGACGGTGCCTATCACATGATAAACCAAATTGATTATTAAAATCGGAGACCCTTTATTATTAATTATAAGAAAACAAATCATTCATCACTGATTACCTGAGGTGCTCGCGGCGGACGTGACGGATTCCGTCTCTGTCGCCGATGATGATACCCTCGCGGAAATAAGAGGTGTATCAAAAGGCACGAACCGGTATGCCGCTGATGGAGCCACTGGCGGGGGCAGTGGATAAATCGGCGTCCCTGAGCCATCGACTACAGGTAAGGCCGGTATCATCCGCGGAAGGAACAGATGAGGCGGCGGCATCTATACCCCAGATGACCCACTATCCGAAGAAGTAGGACCCGGAGTGGGCGCCCTGTGTATCTCAGGCATACGGGGTGCAGACACCTCCGTCTGGGTCTGAGGCCACAGCTGCCTCGAGGAACGAGGGACGCTCGCTTGCCTTGATGAAGGGGGCACCTCCGGTTGCCTCTGCACCGTCTCCAGAAGGCTCGTATGTCTGGCTGTCATCTGGCCCTGAAACGACGTTTGAGGGTTGCTAGAGGTTCCCTCAGACGATTCGGACCTTTGGCATTTCGAACTCTTCTTCGATCTAAAATAGCCGCTCATCCTGTTTAAAATATTAATTTGTATCAAGGCTGAGGCATGGGCGGATACACTCATTCAATGTTGCTCGTTAATTCAAGGCTGAGGCAACATTGAAAAAGTAAAAATTCAATCTTATCATTCTCAAATTTAAGGCTCTAGATTATTTTGTCTTTATTCTATAAAAAATATTTTTGAAACCATATTTTTTTCATTATGTTCATGCTTAAATTTAAACACTTAATATAATGTGAAATATATATATTTTTGAAATTATACTTGTTCAAAAATATTAATTCAATTAAATATATATATATTCATCCGGATTTGATATAGGTTTTTCTATTTTGTATTTTGTATCTTATGTTTAAAAATTCATACCCAGCCCACGATGAATGCAGTACCTAGTCATGGAATATAACAAGTGCACAATTCATACCCAGCCCACAAGTTCTTCTAGTCAGGCTTCACGGTGTAAGGAGCTTGAGGCATTTTTTTCATCCCTTCTTTCAACCACAGATGTCTTCTTATTTGCAATTTTTTTTAGATCAATGCGTGCCTTAGGACCGTATTTCGTCTTCCCCTCCAAGTTCAGCACTGTGCCCACCACACTGTCGCAAACATTCTTTTCTATGTGCATCACATCTAGGTAGTGCCTGATCAACAACTTACTCCAGTATGGGAGTTCCCAAAATATGCTCTTATGTGTTCAGAATTTGTACATGTCAGGTCTTTCAGGTATTGCCGCCATAATATTGGGATGATTGCTAAGCTGCCCAAAATTGTACTCATTAAGCACTACTAAAATTTCTTCCCCCGTCCATCTTCTGGGAGGCACACCGATTTCTACGGTCCCATCAAATGCATGTGCATCAAACCGCCATTCATGATCATATGGAAGGAGAGTACAGTGACCCAATTTGCATATCTTGTTGCAATGACTGCTGCTCCCCTCATCGCTAAGGCACTCTGGACAAGTCTTATATCCCCTAATAACGTTGCTCGACAACATCCCACGGGCAGGAAAATCACTGATAGTACCAACAATCATGACATGCATCTGGAACATCTCGTGCATGTACTTTTCATAAGTGGGATGATCAATGTCCCACAAAAACTTAAGCTCTTCAATCAAAGGTCTCAAATACACATCGAGACACTTCCCTGGATAACCGGGGCCCGGAATCAACAAACTCAACATATTGTATTCCTTCTTCATGCACATCCATGCAGGAAGGTTGTACGGTACCAAAATCACCGGCCATACACTGTATTGAAGACTCATGTTGCCAAAAGGGTTGAACCCGTCGGATGAGAGCCCGAGCCTCACATTTCGGACCTCTGACGCAAAATGAGGAAACTCCCTGTCTATATGCTTCCAAGCCTCCCCGTCAGCAGGGTGTATAAGGGTATCTTCGTTATGCAATTCCCTATCAGCGTGTCATCTTATAGCTTCGGCCGTGTGTGAAGACATGTACAACCGCTCCAGCCTATCCCTCAACGGGAAATACCGAAGTACCTTCACAGGTTTCCTATTGCTTGTAGGAGTCAGCTTATGCTTGTCAGTATGACATACCGGACATACGTCAAGGCCACCAAGGTCATTCCCTTCTGGATCTTTACCTCAGAAGAGAACGCAGTCATATCTGCATGCATGGATCTTGATGTAGGAAAGCCCAAGATCTTTCAGGATACATCGGACCTTATGATGAGTGGTAGGAAGACGATGACCGTGGGGCAACATCGAAGCAGTGTACTGTAGATAATCATCAACAGCCTTCACGGTCGATTTTGTCTCAACTTTAATCTTTATTACATCCATCACACTTTCAAGAACGGTCTTCTGACAACCGGGGTACACAGGGGTCTGTTGAAAAGCAAGCAGTTTGTTGTACTTGTCAATACCAGCAGTGTTGACAGCTCTAGGGAAGGGCTGCACCGGGTCAGGCATATACTGTCCTTGAGCGCATACACCGCTCTCATAAGGAAACATGTCGTTGATAAAGGCCGTTGTTGGATCGTTAGATGTACTAGTACTTTCCATCTCAGAAAATTGGTCATGATCATGCGAACCCCCTGATGATGTTTCACCGTGATATAACCAACATGTGTACTTCTCCTAAAACCCGTTACTCTTTAGGTGCTGCCATACTTTGTTAATCGCAAATCGATGCATATCGCTGCGAAACTGACATTTCGTGCACGGGTAATAGAAAATTGTATTCCCGTTAGCATTAGCCAGCGCATATTCCAGAAAACTCATAATTCCTTTACCATGTCTTTTGTCCCATTTTGAAAGCGAAATCCAACTCTTATCTATATCCTGAAAATATAACAAAATATATATGTATAACGCTAGCTAATTATTAATTAAATTTTATTGCCATATATAAAATACTCAATTCATTTATATATATTCTACGTACTACAACTAATTGATAACAAATTAATTAACACACATATATATAGATATACTTAATTAATAATTACATAACAATATTATATATATCAACATCATCACAAAATCATCATCAACAACTTCATACCATCAACACAATATTATAATTAATTAACATATATATATATATATATATATCTACTACTTATGAACATATGTACAATTTCATATATATTATCAAATCATCAACCAAATCGATCAACATATATATATATATATATATCAACATCATCACAAAATCGATCAACTCATAACAATATTATATATCAACATCATCACAAAATCATTATCAACTCATATCATCAACAACTTCATACCATCAACACAATATTAACAACAACTTCATGATCATATATATTATCAAATCATCAACCAAATCGATCAACACATATATATATATACATCCAACATACTCAAAATCTATCAATTCAATCACACTCAAAATCGATCAACTCAAATAAAACTCAAAATCAACATATATACACATGTACGTACCTATATATAGCTTCACAAACTAATTATGGACAGATTTCAACAACACCCAAACTTTTTCTCCTGTTTTTTTTCCCAGATGAGCTGCTGTCCAGATCTGCAAATATAAAGCACTTTAGCCGACGAAATTTTAATTTCGTCGGCTAAAGTTGACTATAGCGAACGAAAATATAAATTAGCCGACAAAAGAAATTTCGTCAGCTAAAGCCGACGAAAAAATGGTTCGTCAGCCTGGGTTTTTTTTTTTCGTTCGGCTAAAACCTTTTTTTTGGTAGTGTCCTCTGATTCTATCTTCGAATATGGATTTGACTCAAAGGTGACAAACACTTGTTCTTGAGACGTAAGGGGTCATGAGAGTTGATCACGCGATGAGTGTTTGTTTGAGTTTGGTGAAGAACTGGCTATTTGGAACCTTGGTAGTTCTTCGAGAGATTTTGAGACTTTTGAGTTTTCGGGAGTGATTTTTCTCTCTTTTGTCAAAAGTCCTCCTCAAATATTTAGAGTGAGTGGACAAAAACATTTAAAACACGTTAGAGTGAGTGGACAAAAATAATTTTACGAATAAAATATTTATGTTTCCCCAAATCAATTTCCAAGGAAAAATCAAATACATGCTGCAAGCGATAAAACTTTTATCTCATAAATATCGAGCCTCTCAGGCTCTATAATATATGTATGTATTTACACATATCCATACTCCCTATATAAATTCATGGGTCTATATAGGGCTACTACGCTTGCGTTCAACGCTCAAGTCACGCCTTAATGCGGTGCTACACTATGCCATTAAGGTGGACAGACGGGTGTATAAATATTTGCCCATACCCCCTATATGAATTAAACACTCATATAGGGCTACTACGCTCGCGTCCAACGGTCACGTCATACCATAACGCGGCTATATGCTACACCATTAAGGTGGACAGACACATATGGCTAGCTAGCTAGCTTTTATATACATACTCTCCTCAATATACATATTTATACTCACCGAAAAATCCCATTTTTCGGTAATTCTCCAAGAGAAAATAAAATCGTCAAAATTAAAATGACGTCAAAATGCTCCACAACATTAATTGTTCATTCATGAACTATAGTATGCATATTATTTAAAACAAAAGTCCACTCACAACTCTAGGCATAAACCCGACGAAATCCAAAGCGCCACTCCAGTGAGGTTTCCTCGAACCCTGGCACAAATATATAATTAATTTTCCAACTAAAAATCCAATATTTAAACAAAATAGGCAAAATTAACCGAGACCCATACTCGCTCATCATTGCCTAACTTCGATTCGGTCCACACCTCAACACTAAAACCAACAGCCTAAACAACACCCTTCCACAGATTATACGACTTTAATCCAACGGCCGAATTCTACTTTATTAATATCCGCCAAAATTACCAAACTTCGGAAATTCACAAACCTATCCAAAACTCATCCAAAAATTCCATAATTCATACCAATAAACTCCCCTTAATATAACACACTTAAAACCATGAAAAAATCCCTTAACAGTGGCGTTGTTGAGGGCAGCAGCAGCCGGAGGCTGACTCCGGTAACCTCCAATGCCTACCAAAATTCAACAGAAGCTTCCTCTCAACCCTCTCTACAACTTTCTTAACTAGCGCAAACACCAATTCCAAGCCTAACTAGGTCAATCGAGCAAAAACATCACAAAAAGCCCTAGAACTTCCACTCACCGGTTCTCCTTACCTAGACCAAGAGAGGTTGAGCCCTTTGGAGGGATTGATGAACGGGAGGAGAGCTTCCAAAAGAGTCAAGCAGCTCCTGTTATGGCGGCCGGAGGAGGGAGCTCCGGCGAGGAAACCACCACAGCAACCAGGGCTTTCGGGGGAGAGAACTCCCTCACGACGGCGCTAGAGGGGCTGCCACTGGTCCAGGGAGGTAGCTGGGTTGAAGGCCGACCGAACGGGACCAGTGCGGTGGGTTGCGGTGGCCGGACGGCGGCCGAAAAGTTTCCGGGTCGGGAGAGCTCGGGAAAGAAGTCGGGAGGGAGAGGAGAAGAGAGAGAGGAGAAATGGTGTTTGGGCCTCACACCAACTCGGTCCAACACCCTTATACCAACCCACTCCAAAAATAAAACACCCCGAAAAATAATACCTTAATAAAAATTACCTTTTACTAGCTAAAATTTACCATTTTTACCGTCGTCAAATTTTTCTCCTACAAATAATTCTCTGAAATAATCGTCCCTCAAAACCCCTCTAGGGACCAATTAAACCATAATTTATTGACGAAAACGGTAAAATTTTTATTAATACCAAGTTAGTAAATAAGGTAAAAATTTAAGGGTCGGGATGTCACAATATTTCCTTAACGGTAATAATTAAATCAATCAGTTTTGATTAATTGATTTAATTATTAATTTTAACATAATTAATTGATTTAATTGATTGATTTAGTTACGACCGATAAGGTATAATCGCTTTGGATTAAATGTCCGACTTCCTTTTTCGATAATCAATTTAATTTAATTGATATCTGATTATCGATCGACATTTAATAATTGATTTTAGTCGGGATTTAAGGTTTTGTTGTCGACCGACCATTTACACGTCGTCACTTGTCATTTTCGACGACTTTTCAACTTTGCCAACTCACGAGCCACGTATGTAATTTGTCGGGCCCACACGTCATTTGAATAATTCAACGATTATTATTATCGTTAAATTTTATGTCAACAAATGCCCCCACTTCAAGGTGCGTCACAGTCATATCGCTGTCACGTGCCGGAGGCGCAACTTGAAGTCCATGCTCTTGTTATGGACGATTTTGGGTTGACTCCTTGAACTCCAATGTGTGTGGGGAATTCTTTAATTTTGCGGGAATTCCCAAATTTGTAGGGATTCTGAAATTTGTAAGGATTCCCTATTTTTGTAGAGATTCCTTAAATTTATAGGACACCCAAATTTTGTAGAGATTCCTTAAATTTGCAAGGATTCCTACGTATTTTATTTGATTCGGTAAAGATTTCTGAGCACCGAATATATATGGAAAGGAACCTTGGATATATTCCTTCCCCGATTTGATTGATCGTTTATAAGATTTTCACAATCAATGATTTTAGACATCAAATAACTTGGCACTGTATGGAAGGTTTTACGACGAAGTTGTTCCGCCTATCGAAGAATTTTCAGCCAAGGGTAAAGGAGGCGAACCGGTCATTCCCAAGAGTTGCAAGTTCTTATTTCTCGCATACCATAAGCTTCGCAAGGATGGTGAAGGACAGAAGGTGAAGATCGCATCATGGATCCAGTACTAGTAAAGAGGCCACCTGCCAAGAGTGTACGGAACAAGAAAGATGCACCTCAAAACACATATAACCCATCTGGCTAAATCCACGAGGTTCAAGCCCAAACTGATGACGACTCCACACCGTTTGATGACTTGGGCGTAGATGACGAAGACATAGAGTCCACTTACTTGGCTGCATTTTACGCGTGCTGGTTGTGTCTATTCGTCTTTCCCATGGACGATACAGGCTTAATCCGACCCAATGTGTTTAAAGTCGCCAGTAAAATGTCCCAAGGTTATCAATTCTGTCTAGCGATACCTGAAGTGTTCGATAGATTACGCAAGTACCAACTCAAAATGAACCCATTGAAGTGCGCTTTTGGTGTGAGTTTAGGCAAGTTCCTTGGATTCATTGTGAAGCATCGTGGCACTGAAGTAGATCAATCGAAGATTAAGGCCATTCAAGAAATGCCTAAGCCAACAAATTTAAAAGAATTAAGAAGCCTCCAAGGAAAACTCGCGTTTATCAGACGGTTCGTCTCAAACCTCGTGGGTCGATGCCAACCTTTTAGTCGACTCATGAAGAAGAATGTGCCTTTCGTGTGGGATGAAGCATGTCACAACGCTTTCGAAAGCATTAAAAAGTACTTGGCTAATCCTCCGGTGTTAGGTGCACCCATTCCTGGGAAATCTCTTATCCTCTACATCGCAGCTCAAGAAAGATCACTTGGAGCACTTCTAGCCTAAGAAAACAAGGAAAAAAGGGAGATGACCTTGTACTATTTAAGTCGAGCTCTCACAGGAGCAGAATTAAATTATTCTCCAATAGAGAAGACATGTCTTGCTTTCATCTTCGCCATCCAAAAGTTGAGGCATTACATGCAAGCTTACACAGTGCATTTAGTGGCACGAGCTGACCCGGTTAAATTTGTCATGTCTACACCAATCTTATCAGGACGAATGGCAAAATGGGCACTGCTCCTTAATCAATATGACATCATCTGTATACCTGCGAAGGCAGTCAAAGGCCAAGCTGTGACTGACTTTCTAGCGGGCCACCCAATTCTTGCAGATTGGGAGATTTCAGACGACTTCCTGGACGAGGAAGTCTTTCTTGCAGAGGTTCTCCCCACTTGGAAGATGTTCTTCGATGGATCTTCAAGAGTAGATAGAGCAGGGGCTGACGTTGTCTTCGTCACCCCACAAAAGCAAATATTGTCATATGCCTTCACTCTCGGTGAATTGTGTTCCAACAATGTTGCGGAATACCAAGCTCTCATCATGGGGTTGCAAACAGCGTTAGAAATAAAAATTGCAAATCTAGAAGTGTATGGAGATTCAAAGTTAGTAATTGATCAACTGCTAACTAACTATGAAGTGTAGGTAGGGCCTGACGGGCGTGTCCCCAGATAAACTTTGCCAATTCTAAGGTACTGTACCCTTACTCGACGATTGCATTGGATAAAACTATATATTATATCCACGACGATTGCTTAAATTGTGAGACATTTTCTTAGATTGGGAAAGTAGTATGTAACATAATTAGTGTGAGGGTCAAACTTTAAACTAATTTGTAATATAAGCATGAAAGTAGTAATTGTATCAACCAAATATTGAAAAGTGAGAAGGTTCATTTGAACCCTCTCACTCTCATGTGGCTACACCACTAATAGTAGCAAGGGATTTTCATATGCAGATTATATATAATCTTAAGCAGATCATTTGCCATTGTTTTCTGTACTAGCTAGAAGGCTGATCCTATTGATTTTAGATCTAAATATCTAATGCTGAGGTCTGATTTTATTTACTATTTGAGGGCGTGATGGGATTCCTATCGTTAACATGCTTACTAATGCTCAGATATCTAAACCAATGCTCCTTAAGCCGCTCCAAAATCCACTCGCCAGGCCTCCCTGGGGGTTTAGGATCGGATAATGCTCCTCAGTCCCATTGAATGCTTCTGTATCCTGCCACCACAGGTGATCACGTTCAAGCCATCTACTTGATTAAATTTTGTCGACGAGACGACTAGAATTGACGTCCATCAAGCATAACGGGCAAGCCTTGTATCCTTTAGTAGTTTGACCAGACAACATCCCGTAAACAGGAAAATCACTGATGGTCTAAATAACCGCAGGTTTGTCTGTCATACCATATGGTATGACATACCTATTGCACATTAGTTGCTTCTTCAATCAATGATAGCCACACATTTTATGAGACATGCTATACTACATGGTATTCTAGAATTTTCTAATAACTGTTATTTTCATCAAGAATGAAGTCTAACTATGCCTGTCAAAATTACAGAGTCCATATTCCCATAACTCCTACAACTCGTCGATTAATAGTCTCATGTACACTTCAAACACTTTCCAGGAGAATACGGCATTGGATTTAACAGAGTAAGAAAATTGTATCCTTTCTTCATACACATGTGGGGAGGCAGGTTGTACAGAAATATTATCACATGTCAAATAAGACGAATTCATATTTTTGTAGGATTGAACCCGTTTGTTGCAAATCCGAGTCTGACATTTTGACAATCTTCAACAAATTCTGGAATCGAACAGTCAAAGTGTTTCTAGGCCTCCCCGTCTGCGGGGTGGGTGTCACACCCCAATTTTCGAAGGATAAATTTTCAAAAATTTGGGCATGATATAACTTAAAAATCTTAATATCCCAAACCTGTTTAACAATTACTGAAATGTAAATGTAAATAAACTCAACAACCGAGTTAAACATTACATCTCCATAATTACATCAACTTCAAAAGTCTAGTAATAATAAAGTCGCTCATATGAGCTTAAAAACAAACTGTCATAAAAAGAAATAAAATAAAATTCATAGAAACTAAAATCCTACACTACGCCTCCGCCTCAAACCTGCTGATCATCACCTGCAGGTCTAACCCCTACACCATGAATTGGTGCACCGGGTTGTAAAACAACAAACCCGGTTAGCTAAAAAGCCCGTATGAGTAACTCCCAAAAATATCTCAACCTAACATCATCCAAAATGAAACCGGAAATTCCTGCTTAGCACTTAGTTCAGGAATTACCTCAACAAATAAATTCAAAGAGAGAAATTGAGAAAACATAACAATTCACTAAACAATCAATCATAAGAGAATCCTGCAAATAATGATAGTTCAGGAATTCCACTCAAAATTTACACAAATAAGAATTGAAGAATCTCCTGCATTAAGCATAGTTCAGGAGATACTCAAACAAGTTAAATGACAACAATTAAGAACAAAGTTAAAACCACATTTTTAACACTTTCACAATAACATGTACCCATGAGTCACAGATATTAATAAATACCTCTCATGACCTACAACAACAATTTGTGCACCCATGGGTCCCAGATACCATAAGGTATCTCCCATGACCTACACCGACAGACGGACTAAAGCTCTATTCCTAACCGTAACCAATCACCCGGCCAAAGGCTTGGAACCCAGTTTGACTGTCCAATATCACATCACAAAATAATAATAGCGTCATAACTGTAACCAATCACCTGACTAAAGGCTTGGAACCCAGTTTGACTATCTACTTGTTTTATCTCACCTATGAGCCGTTGACGATCAAGCTCATTTATTTTTAAAAACAAACAATAGCATATTCTTTAATTCAATATCATCAACAACACAAAAAGCACATCATAAAAAATTTTATATCCTTACACATGGATATATTTATATGCACAAGACATGGTTATTCCCACAAGAATAACTTATCAACAACCAAAAATACTATAATTTTATGAACCTTAAAAATAATTATATAATAAGAAAACTTGTTTTATCTTACCTATGAGCCGTTGGCGATCAAGCTCATATATTTTTTTAAAAACAACCAAAAGAAATAAAATATTTTAAATTTAAATCATCATCACTATCAACATCATAATAATCATTAACAACACAATAATTATCACCATCATCCTCCTCATCATTCAAATCACCATCATAATTAATATCAAAACCATCATCAACATCATAATAAACATTATCAACACACAATAATTATCATAATCATTTTATCAATATTTGGTTCCAAATGAACCTTGGTGAGATGTTACTCACCTATTAAGCCCGCTGCAATTTCCACAACAACAAGAGCAAGCCAAAACACCACCTCACAATTCACCTAAAAACACACAATTAAAACCCTAGTAACTAAAATACCATAGGTTTTCACAATACCCTCAACTAACCCTTAGATCAAGAGAGGACAACTTTCCAAAGTCGTCGAACTTAGAGACCCAAAATGGCTGCCTCTAATCCTCAAATCCTAACTCAAACCTCAACCAAGCCTACACAAATAAACCTAAGTCCTAACATACAAACCTTACACCAAACCTAGAATTTCCACATCTCAACAAACTCACAATAGCAAGAGCTAGCTAACCACTGAAACCTAGAGCTAGGAACCCTGCTAGACGCGCCGCCACAGGCGGCGGCGAGTGGGCCCCACGCGCCACTCCAAAACTTTAGAATTTTGGCAAACTCAAAACATGAAACTTGTAGATTGAAGCATGGAGAGCAACTTTAATACTGAGCTTTTAAACAATTTTGGCCAGAAACTGTCCGAAACTGCCCCGCAACTTCCACCACGAAAACAACCTTAAATCTGCAAATCCGGGCTCAACAACTCATAAACATGCTTCAATCTATGCCTAGCCACTACTAGAAGGATGAGAGGAACCAGACTCACCTAAGTTAGCCTCTCGTCGCCGCCGAAATCGCCGGTTTTCCGGCGAGACAGCAGCAGCTCCGCTGCTCCGTGGCGGCTCCTAGGCGGCGAGACGGCAAGCAAGACTGCCCCAGAAATGGAGAGGGCGTCCGTACGAGTCCAACGGAACCGGCGGCGTCCAATTTGGTGGCCGGATGAGGGAGAACTCAACCGGAGAAGAAAGGGAGTGTGGGAGGGTCGGGAGAGAAGAGAGAGAACCCAGAACTGGCTGCTGCAATTATAGGGTTCCTAAAAATATCTCCCACACATTTTTCTACTTATATACTTTCCAAACCCGAGAACTAAACTTCCTCTGACCATATCTTTCTCATACGAAGTCCGTTTTACGCGTGCCACGTGTCTACGAACTCGTATCATCGTGCTCTACAACTTTCGTGAAGGAAGTTTTTGAAGATAACTTACGAAAAAAGAAGTCAACTTTTGGCCTCTTAAAAGTCAGCTAAAAAGTCAACCGAATAAAAATAAAAGAAACTAACATCTAAAAATTCCGGGGTATTACAGTGGGTAAGATTATTTGAATCTACCGGAGTTTTTGCCTTGTGCCTGTCATCGTGTCATCTCATATGCTTGGTAGTGCATGAAGAAACACTACCAGGACAAGCACTTTAGCTGACGAAAAAGGTTCGTCGGCCTGTTAGCTTAATTCATCGGCTAAGATTTCATCGGGAAAAAGTAGTCGGCGATGACTTTAGCCGATGAAAAAAGAAGACGTCGTCTGCTATAATCCCACAGTTTAGCCGACGAAAAACATGTCGTCGGTTTTTTTCCAAGACTCTATTCGTTGGCTAAAGTGTGTAATAAAAATTAAAAAATAACTATAGCCGACGAAATATAGTCTGTTTCGTCGGCTAAACCTTATAAAAAATTAAAAAATAACTATAGCCGACAAAAGTATTTAAATATCATTGGCTAGAATATTTAAATATCGTCGGCTAAAGTTGCTGGTTTTTGAATAAAAAAAAAAACTGCAGAAACTTTCGGCCACCTCCAATCACCACCAAAATTTGACAGAATCTTCCTCTCAACATTTTGAACAACTTTCTAGAAGAAATCGAAGCCCAATTCTAAGCCTAAACAGGTCAATTGAATCAAAATATAAAAATCCCCTATTTTAAACCCTAAAAACTTCAAATCTTCGATTCTCCTCACACACACCGAATCGAGCTACCAAATTCTAGGGGAATGTAGTACTAATCAAACTCAACTTATCCATATATAGAACTCACCAAATGGTGACCTGAGGAAGGAGAAATTCGATCGACACCGAATCTGAACCGGCAGAGTTTTGGAGCTCGATTTATCCCTCACGGCGGCGCCACTCGATGCTCCACCTGTCCAGCAATGAAGTAGAGACGACGGCGAAGCTTTTGGGACAAGTGTGGCGGTCTCCGGTGGCTTGACGGCGGAGCTAGGCCGAGAAGAACTTTTTCTGATTTTCTGACTTCTTACCATCCACCTCCGGTAAAACTCCTATATAAAGAACTTTACCCGACAAAACTCTTTTGAAAATTTTGGTTGACCGCTAAAAAATTTTGGTTGAAAATTTTGAAAATTTTGAAATTTTTTGATAATAGCCGACGACTTTTCATATATTTTCGTCGGCTAAAGTCTTTTGAAAATTTTCGTCCAAATTTGGTTTACTGCAAAAAAATTTTTGACCTTAGCCGACGACTTTTTTAATATCTCGTCGGCTAAAGTCTAAATTCACGAAAACACTCATATCTCCCTCTATATTACGTAGTTTGGTCAAACCTTCCACACGAAAAACTTTCACGTAGATGAGACGCAACCGCCTATATAAAAATTTTGAAACATTTACCTTCCGACGATAGGGCTCCCCATAGGGAATAATAACGGTAAATAGGGTTGACCGCTAGTATCGGCACCGAGACGTTACCCGATTTACGTGATTTTTGAACCATAGCCGTATTTCACCATTCTAAACACATCTTATTTCACGAGATTTTTGATAATTTTGCTTCCTATGTAGAGTTGGTTCACAAAGTTGTATAACCTACTAAATAAGTTATACAACATTAGTAGACACGTTGTGATTCCGATGACTAAAATTCACAAACTAAAATTTGACCGTCAGATATGATCATTATGACGAAAGATGTCTATGCTAAAAAATTCAACTGGATCCGACAACGTTAAGGGCTCGATCGAAACAGTCAACCATAATCCATCGTCACTTATCACACGAACACGCTCATATCTCCCTCTATATTACATAGTTTGGTCAAACCTTCCACATGAAAAACTATCACGTAGATGAGACGCAACTGTCCATATAAAAATTTTGAGACATTTACCTTCCAAAGATAGGGCTCCCCATAGGGAATAATAACGGTAAATAGGGTTGACCGCTACTATCGGCACCGAGACGTTACCCGGTTTACGTGATTTTTGAACCATAGCCGTATTTCACCATTCTGAACACATCTTATTTCACAAGATTTTTGATAATTTTGCTTCCTATGTAGAGTTAACCTACTAAACAAGTTATACAACATTAGTAGACACGTTGTGATTCCGATGACTAAAATTCACAAACCAAAATTCGACCATCAAATATGATCATTATGACGAAAGATGTCTATGGTAAAAAATTCAATTGGATTTGACAACGTTAAGGGCTTGATCGAAATGGAAAACTCTAATCGGAAATAAGAAAACTGCCTTTTGAAGCCCTAAATGGACTCGGATGGCCAAAAAGGCCCATATTTCATGGCAAAGAAATGAGTTTGACTCGTAGGGCCGTTACGCTTCTGGAAAGGTATCACAATAGTCAATCGGAGACCGAAAGCCAAATCTACAGCATACCGGATTTCGACTGTTCTACATCAGAGACGTTACCCGATTTACGTGTTTTTTGAACCATAGCCGTATTTCACCGTTCTGAACACATCTTATTTCACGAGATTTTTGTTAATTTTGCTTCTATGTAGAGTTGGTTCACAAAGTTGTGTATTTGTTTAAAACCTACTAAGCAAATTATACAACATTTTATTGTTTTTCTTTTAGCCGACGACTTTTTTCGATAATAGCCGACGAGTAAAAACTTTGGCCGACGAAGAAAAACTTTGGCTGACGAAAAAAAAATTTCGTCGGCTAAAGTATAGTATAACAGACGAAAAAATTTCTTCAGCCAACGAAAATTTAAATTAGCCGATGAAGGAAAATTTCGTCGGCTAACGTGGACTTTAGCCGACGAAAAAATAATTCGTCGATCTGGTTTTTTTATTTTCGTCGGCTAAAGCCTTTATTCTGGTAGTGAAATGTAGAGACACTGCAATTGAGGACCCAACGGGAAATAACGAAGCATCTTCTTAGGAATAGGTTATTTATGCTTCGATGAAGAGCAATCTTCCCACCTTGTCTCATGGCAGTGTGAACATTCTTGCAAGTCCAGCGTCGATTTTCAATGGTACCTCTTTTGGCCTAAATCTGACAGGGATCACAAATATGAGTCTTGTAGATCTTATCGTTCCTATTTCAGAAAGGTATTAATTATGAGTTCAAAATTGATGTTCTGGCCAAAAGTTACACCAAATCAGATTTAACAGATTTTGCGCGAGTAATCCGAAAAGTTCAAAATAACATTTTTCTTAAATATTCCAATGGCTAGCAATCTCCTTATACGAGAATTACCGATCTTTTTTTTTTTTTTTTTTTTGTTTAGAGTATCAACGACGGTATCCTCAAAGGCTTTCCAAGCACAGAGACTAATCCGCGCCGAGAGATTATGTCAGAACGCTTCCTTCCCTCTGGCCACCAAGAATAAATTGGGATTTAACTCCAATTAGCGTCGGCTGCGATTTGAACCTGAGTATGGGGGTTCCACACCTAGGCTCTTACCAACTCGACCACATGTGGTGGTTAAATTTCCGATCTTTAAATCATTCTTTTTGATTATTTGCCGCTTTCTTACTTTTATTTTTTTTTCTGTTTAAATTTGAGTTGTTTTCATCCTACATCATTTTTTAAATTTTTTTAAATTTTTATTTTTTACATTTCTCAAGTTTAACATTAGTTTCACAACAATGTCTCACAACTTTCTGTATTCGACCACATCCCCATACAAAATCAACGCTAACAGAGAAGGCATATGCCCTACACAAGCAATCAAGCATCTACTCAATTTCAATTATTATTTTCATTACTTGGATGAGGCCGCGAGGGTACGTATATATGTATATCAAGTAATATTCTGCTTGCTACTTTTCACAGGCAGGTGTAGCCAAGAGGCTTGTGAGCCAAATTTTGTCACCTGTAACAGCCTCATTATTGTCCTACATCATTTTCACAACCAATACGTATATACCTATTTCTTTTAGATCTTAATTTGGATCACCATGAGATATATACTCTTACTGCAACCCAATCTTACGAACAACAATGACAAAGTCTTTTCTATTTTCAAAAGATATGTCGATGAGGAGAGGAATTCAGCAGAAACATCAATCATAGAGGGGAGCTAGTATCCAAAAAAAAAAAACAATGTACACTACGTACAATACTTTGTACGTACGTGTAACTCCTTTTCCTATAAAAACAAGGTTACCGTAGGGTACCTCCCTACGAACAAGAGTACGGAAAGGCGATGACAAATGACACTATTCTCAAGCTTCAGAGGACGACGCCGTATTACCAAAGAAACCGAGCGCATGTGTGTAGTTTTTATACTCGTTGCCAGTGCACCAGAGGTGCTGTGTGTCCTTACCGCCATGAGAAGCCTATAACTGGGGAGTTGGCAAACCGGAATATCTAGGACCGGTTCCATGGGGTCAATGATCCGGTGGCTTTGAAGCTGCTTAGAAAGGCTGGAGAGATGGGGTCCTTGGAGCCTCCTGAGGACGAGAGTATTAGAACTTTATATGTGGGGGGTGTGGTTGATGGGAGAGTTTCGGAGTAGGACTTGAGAGATTGCTTCTGGGTTCATGGCGACATAGAATCGATTAAGATAGTTGGACAAAGAGGATGTGCTTTTGTGACATATACAACAAGAGATGGTGCGGAGAAGGCTGCGGATGAGCTTTGTAAGAAGCTGGTGGTGAAGGGTTTGAGATTGAAGTTGGCATGGGGTAGACCTCAGGAGCCGCGAGTGCAGGATGAGGGAGTTAGTAGACAGCCGGAGGCCACTTATGGTGGGTGGTTTCCTCAACAAGACCAATCTGCCGCACAGCAATACTACCATATGCCACCACCACCTTCACGAGGGGGGACAGCATTGTATCCATCAATGGATCATCAAAGAATGGGTGCCCTTGTTGAGTAGGTTTGTCAATTTATCTTGGGAATTAAAGAGATGCTTTTCTTGGATTGTTGGATTCATTGAAGAATGTTTGCCATTGTGATGATAGTACATGCAATAGTAGGTGTAAGTGTAAATAGTATTCTTCTAGAGTTCAATAATTTTTTTTTTCTTATTCAGAATAAAAGTAGGTGTAAGTGTGTGACAAATATACAAGTTTTGGAAGGCCTGGTTTATAGTTTTCTTGCCAGCCATATCTACATCAATTCAGGGTTTTTGAATATTCTTCCAGATTTCAATAATTTCGTTTAGACTATATATACATGTAGTTTAGACTATTAGCGAGAAACCAATTCGAAACTGAACTCAATGCCATCTATTATTCATCAGTACTTAATTACCTAGCTAGCTATCAGAGAATCATCATCATGACTTCCTTCTATGTTCAAGCTCTGCTTAGACATCTTGTCTGTCTTGTTTTTCAATAGTGTTTGCTGGTATCCAAGTTCTATTATGTTCATGAATTTCTGTGCTATAAAGTTGGTTTGCTACGTGATATACAGGCAAAGGCACTGAAAATGGCTTTGTAATCAGAGGACATGCCGGTGAATGTCTATATGGGAATGCGGTACTGGTTCCCGTCCACCGAGGAAGCAGTTCTTGAAGTGACTGTTCTAAGTCTTGTTGAAATAATGTGTAATATAGTTGACTGGTTGGTCCTGTCATTGTGAAGGACATGAGAAATTGCTACAATAGAGGGCAGAATAACTGAATGATTCAAATAATTGATTTAATAACCAGGCTTGTTGTCCTGCCTCTACATGCATATATCCTCAATTCTCTATCTCTAGTTTCTCTACAATTGGATCAAGAGTTCGGGTGCTTCAGAAGATTTTCAGGTCAAGTGGTCTGAACGTGAGTGCATACATCTTGCAAGCATGATCCATATTTATCAGGTTACCTGTTTCAGTTATAGACTCATACATGCATATCAACGGTGAAGGTTATATTAACGCAATGGCTAACTTGATCTCAAACGAAGTAGATAGATTTTTCTGAGCCTGCGCATAGTGTGTTTGATTAATTCATGGACTAATCTTGAAATGATATTTTGATGCATTTGAATCTTCCTGTTTGGTCTGATAAATATATGTAATTGCCAATCTGTTGGAGTGATAACTCAATGAACTTGACGTATATATTGTATATATGCACATTAGGTCATGATATTCTTCAGTGCCACGGGGTACCACTCAGTTATGTGAAGGACAAAGATCAAATGGAGGAGTGCATCTTCTTAATAATGAAAGAGTTCAAAGCTAGCTAGAGGAATCAACAATGAATACACACTCTTGCCTACCAGAACAAACTTTGGTTGTTGCATGTTTAGTTCTGGTGGCTTTGACTTTTATATAAAAGGTTTGATATGATCGAAATGTTTTTATTTCGACATTTTTAACATTGTTTGACATAATACTTAATCTTCCTTGCGAGAACGAAGTAAAAAGGTTTCTGAAATGTTTTTACTTCGATCTTTTTAACGTTGTTCGACATAATACTTAATCTTTCTTGTTATAAAGGCTAATACTGTAGAAATACACGCACACAGTAGAATTGTGTGTTTAGTTGGTACGTTAATCTTATATCTAGAACCTTTATGTCATGTTTGCCTGTAAATCACCAACTTAATTATTTAGATGGAAAGCTGGCCGGAAGCACATCTGCTGTGCCCAAAAACGTTGTGCCCACTATGTGCCACGACTAGTACCGCGACACATGTCCTCTCACTTGACAAAGATATAACGCTGTTAACACATATTTTTTGTAATTTATAACTAAATTGATAAATCAATATTTGTAAGTACTGGGTTTTTTTTAGTTGCGACTCCTGGTTTTTCTCGATAACAACTTCGGATCATGATCTTCATAAAAAGGAAAACTGATCGTTTTCTTCATATATAAGAAAAACTTTGAGGCTTCAATCATCGTTTATCAAGAAATCCTTATGGCTGATTAGTAAGATTGATGAAAGAAAATTGCAATGAGGTGGCTCAAAACACAAAAGGCATACGAGATATTTGAAAGAGTGGTGGATTGGAGTATTTGAGCGGAGCAGACGGTGGTGGGCGGTGGAGGTTTCCGGCATGGAAAATCAAACCCAAACAATCCAAACAAGATTTGATCACCTCAATCATTCCTCCCCATGAATCAACCCCTATCAGACTTTCAGCAGCTATAGGGAAAGGAAGAAAGAATTAAGGGAAGGGAATAGATGATGGTTTTGTTTTCTGGGTTTGTTTGATTGTAGATCTGGGAAACAGAAGATGAAACGATTTGTTCAATAAAAAAAAATTTACTTAGTCAAATTTAAATTTTTAATTACAAAATAATAAAAAATAAATAAGATTTAACTAATAGTGTCGCAGCAGTATTCGTTGGCACATAATGGGTACGAGGGTTTTTGGGTCACAGCAGATGTGCTTCCAAGCTGGCCAGATTACAAAATTAAATTTACATTGTTTAGGTCTTTAAAGATTAATATTCGATTAAAAAGATAAACACGTACTCTCATTATGAGCATGCACTGGCTGTTTCAACGTGCTTCCAGCTTCACAAATTCGAATAATCATAAGCAATGCATTGTTTTCTTCCTTCACATGTACATGCTCTTTGGTTTCGTCCACATTTTAGTCAAAATTAGTGTTTTTTTTTTTTTTTTTTTTTACTGAAAATACTGTAATCCTCCAAAGTACCTAATAATGAACAAGAACAATATGGTACCAATATAGAATTACAAAGTACAAATATGTTAATGATAAAGAATACATAGTCGTATTCTAACTACATCCTGATGGCATAAGGCCAAGGTACACATATGAAATATTCTAGAACAATGCGGAATATCCTAGAACACTCTCTCTTGTGCCGCGCGCTTGGTGCTGATATATTGCCTCGTCAAGTAACAAAAATCTTATGGGAGAAAAAACTAAACCTTAATCGTAGGAGGAAAAAAAATATAACGCACACTTCACATTTGATAATGACATGTATGTGCTACACTCTTCCTGAAGTTCGCACCTCCCCCTGATCTTTGCATCAATCATAGGGCTCTTCTTGATTTATACTAATCACGGAAGTTTCGATAACTTAGCATTTCAATGCTCTTAAATCATGTCTTGAAATGTGGCATTGGGTAATGATTAACTAGATCATGCCATATTGTCCTTAAACATGATCTCTTACGCTTAGATCTTGAGGAGAAGACCGCTTATGAACTCAAAACGTAAGTTCATGTTGGAAATCAGATTTCCGCGCAGCATGACCTTCGAGTACTAAAACAGTCGTAACTTCCTCTAAGAAATACGTATGAATGAACCGTAAACTGTTTTGGAAACTAGACTCATTTATCTTTCAAACCGTATATTACAAATATTCTGGATCGTCAAGAGTTGTTCACGAAGTCCCGTAAAGTTGATAAAGTTGATTGTTTTGGCAAAATCAGATTCTCTGACAGATCCGTCCTACTTTACGAAAATAGCCATAACTCACTCAATATGATAGGTCTGATCAAATAGTTGGTGTCCCTGAAAAATAGACACATAGACCTTTCAAATAGTACCAATTTCACAGTTTTCCAGTGAGTGAGCATTCATGTAGGTCTCGTGGAAGTTGACCTACGAAACTTGGCAGATTCTGATTTCGCTTCTGATGTGTCTTTCTTATGTAGGGATAGAATAAGCCTCAACCTTTCATACTATTGAGTATTGAGAAAGGAGTTACTGCCATTATATTGGTGTTGCGTGGGCGCATCCGGCCACTATCTAAGAGGGAGCAAAGCTGCTCAACCGCTAGGAAAAGAGTAAAAGACTATAAAGGAGAACTTGGCCTTTCAGGTTTATAGTGAATAAGATGTCAAGTATTTCTTATTGTGTTGAGTACATTGATGCGTCTTTATTGTACTTAGATGAGAACTTCATCTCTTAACACATATTTGTCATCATTTTTTAGACAAAACAACCGATCTCTCTTTAGAGTAAAGACTTAATTTGATTAATCATGGGATATATGTAGGCCTCACTTTCGTTAGAGCGCCTAAGCCGATTGATGGAAAATTATCAACAATATAGTCATCGAGTGCCTTTTTGAGACCGTGTCTTCCCAATATATTTTTCATTCTTAACTTCGGATGTTCGATACATATTGGCATCTCTTAGTCAATCAAAAGTCCACGTAAATCCGGAATCAACACGCAAGGGCATAATTCATAATATCCCTTCCAAATCAAGTAGTTACTTAGTGTGTGTTTCAAACTTCCTTTTGCAAATGCGTGCTCCTATGTCCTGGTGCCACTTGATTTTGATGAATGAAGTATGTTTAAGACTTTCATGTATATCTTTGATCCCAAAGGGATGTTATTATGACCACATTCATAGGCTGCATGTTCAATTATTCAGAAACTACCAAACTTACAAAGTAGTGGAGTTCAATGACATCAATTACGAGAGTATATATATCTCATCGTAGTCGATCCCAGTGCGTGTTAGTGAGAGACCTTGCGCCATAAGGTGAGTCTAAGCTCTTGTTCACACTACGCTATCTAATAAAGACATAGTTGATAGGGTTTAGCTTGTGGTGTTGGCATCACCTGCCCAAAGACTTATCTCTTTGTTATGCTGGATCGCATCCTTCCATTAGGCCAATCAACTAAATTGATATCCATCAACGAATGGTGGTTTGATAGTAGACTCTTTATCCCATGTCCTCATGTACAGTAGTGTAATACTTGTAGGGATCTCTATATGAATTAGATTTGACATTGAGGCGTCCCCCAACGATAATCACAATTAAGACTTCATGAGACGGATTTGAGTATCACTGATCAATAGATCAGGTTGTGTCAACCTCACTTTCTTCCTAGTGTGAGAAAAAATCGAACCTAAGGGCCTCCCTCCTTTTGGGGAGCCACATGGCCTTGTGACACCATGTTGCCACATTATTATGGCGTCACCATATGACCATCCATGATGATGGTGTCAAGACCAACTCTTTTTGGTCGCGTCATGTCCTCTTGATAGGACATCAATCCTTGCAAACATATTTGTAGCATGTGATCTCATCACTTTAACATTTTAAGCATTTGAGATCAAGATGAGACTTAGTGGGGACAAACCACGACTATCTCTCTGAAAATTTCCGTGCAGCATGACCTCTGTACACTAAAAAAGCCATAGCTTCATCGTTAAAATAGATATGGACAAACCGCAAAAAGTTCTGAAAACTAGACTCGTAGAGCTTTTCAATGTTATAAAGCTCATGGACTGGTTCATCTGGAGCTGTTCACAAAGCTCATACGAAGTTGGCTGTCTAGAATGGACAGATTGCTGTTATTCACAGATTTGGCATATACAAAGCAATGAAGCTTACGGATGGCTTGTGGGCATAAGCCAAAGCCAAAATGACGTGTATATGATCAAAATCAAGCTCTTTCGGTCTTTACAAGGTCGTAAACTCCATGACTAGTTAGCGAAAGCTCCCTGACACGAACATAAACTAACTCAGAGGACCTAAAGGATTCGATCATGATGATGATTATCCAATTTTGATAAATCTTTAACGTCTTTTACAAGACGGCAGTTGGTTTAATAGCGTAGGCGGATCCAAAATCAAAAGCTTTTATTAGTAACTCTAAGTCAGCATGACCAGACATGTCCGTGGAGGGTCGGTAGTCCGAGGCACACTTGAAACCATTATTTCCTTAATTTTGGACAATTCTATGACATCATATTAACTCAAATGAGCCTAGTTGAACAACTGATGATGGAAAATCCGCTATAGAGTAGAAGACTTAATCGGAAACACATTGGCGATCCTCCTTGAGGATGCAAGGCCGTGCGTCATCTTCACTTGGAAGAGACCAAATCGGGACAATATGTCATGTTTCTAAGGACGATGTAAGTGTACATCTTGATTGTAAATTTGTAAATCAATACGAACCATAAAAGGAGAATAATTTCATAACTTTGAAAAATTCTCAAGGCATTCATTATTGCTAATATGCGTATATCAAGGTCTCAAATAAAATAAGGACATAGATGCGACGTCTTATTACATATAGATTGGAACGAAAATCAATGTCTAGCTGATGACGTCAAAGTCAAGGGTATCTAGAGCTGGATCTGAATCTTTGAAATCCGTGATCATGAGGATGACGTTCTTGTCCTTTTTGTATGCATTTACGATTTGATCATAAGTTTGACAATCTTAAACCAGTGATCCGGAGATCCACAACGGTTGCATTGTCATGAGCTGACATGAGCAGTTTTGACATGTTGGTGTCTATACCAAGAGTGTCGTCATTAGGGCTACCGACACCTCCCCCTCTTTTCTAGACATCGGCACGGCTTTTTCTACCGTCACAGTGACCCATATTGTTTTTCCAACACTAGGAGACAATCCCATGTGCATAGGTCAGTACGTTTATCTTATTAGCGTATATGCAATTCCCGTTTGCTAGTATGATCAAAATCAAGCCTCGTTGGTAATTTCAAACCAACTTGGAGGGTCTAGAGAACTTAATGATGATCGAATCCGCTAAAGATTATGGATTAGGATGCCACGAAATATCATCAATGATATGTAGTCAAATAAGGTGGTAAGCAATTCACTAATATAACTCAAATAAGGTGGTAAGCAATTGACTAATATAACTCAACTTGTTGAGTTAGATGGACGTTTCAAGAAACGCTCCATAAGTGCATTCCACAATACTTTGTGGTCAAAACTTTGAGCGCGAGAGATGTGTAATCTCGGCATCTAGGCTTGATAGCCTTGGGGTCAAAATACATGGTTTAATCATTTACAAAGAAATGTTCCACAAATACCTAGCGAAGATTCGTCTTAGGCATCGAGTACGTCAAAACTCAAAGCAGTAGAATGTTACATTGCTCTTACATACAAAACCAAGCAGTTATGAGACTCGATAGAGATCACAAATGATGTTTTTTAATGGTTTGTCCTACGGATTGATCACACACAATCCGGAAGAGGCGCGAATTGATCAAACACAATTTCGGAAAAAGGCCTTGGATTGATCAAACATAATCCGGAGAAAAGTCGGGGTTGATCACACACAACCCGGATAAGGAAACAAAAGTGATCAAACACACTCTTGACCCACAAATAAAATTCCGGGATTTTGGCCTGCAATTTACAACAAAGGAATGGGGTAGGAGAAGGGAGAAAGGATTTTATCCCCCCGAGTTATTCAAAAACAAATAACTATAATATTAAAGCTTACTTGCTAGTTTGCCAAATAAACTGTGTTTATACGAGCTGCTTTGCAATTTTTCATGCTTAATTCCACGTGCATGCGGCGAAGTTGCTCGCGTAATTCCGTTGTGATTCGTCGCGCGATTATGTCATGGAAAACAAAATATATGGTTATTCATATTCACCATATATATAAATATAAACCATAAAGACTTTCAAAAATTGTAAAATTTGAAAGAAAAAACTGAAAAATTAAGCCGTAGGAGGCCGGGAAAAACGACTGCCAAATATGGGCGGGCGACAGCCAGGACTAGCGGCTGGAGGAAATCAGACAGCGGCCGAAAAAGAAAAAAAAAAGGATGAACGGCGGCGGTCGGACAGAGGAGCCGAAAGACGCTTTTTTAGGGTTTCGGAAAACAAATGTTGGGCTATTAGTTACAGGGTTAGAACAAAGTGCATGATAACATGAACAAAAATAAAGTGTAGAGAATGAGAGATAGTTAGAGAACCATCATTTTATTCATTGATAGAGGCCCTTTATATAGGGAATTATAAAGTATCAATATGGTAATGATAACAGTCCCTTTCCAGAGTGGGATCCCTCTCTTTGAAATTAAAGTGCGGGACTCCTTATTTCGCTCACTTTCAGGTCGTATTTCCACATCTCAACCGTACAATATCTAAAACACAGTGTGTAGATTATTCCTGCAAAGTTTCATCAAATTTGAAGATCATTTAAGCTTCCGTAATCGTAATTTACATGAACGGTTCAGTTTGGACAACTTTTGTTTTGTTGATTTATTTAATCTAATTCGATACCCAGATAATCTTCAAATTTAATGAAACTTTGTAGGAATGATCTACACACTGTTGTTTTAGACATTGTACGGTTGAGATATGGAAATACGACCTGAAAGTGAGCGAAATAAGGAGTATCGCACTTTAATTTCAAAGAGGGATCCCACTCTAGAAAGGGACTAGTAATGATAAAGAATACATAGTCATATTCTAACTACATATCCTGATGACATAAGGTCAAAGCACACACATGGTATATCCTAAAACAATACGGAATATCCTAGAACAAATAATTTATTGTCAATAAGGTCAGCCTTGAGCCCTTGATACAGTGCCAAGCCAACAACTAATAACATATATAGCCTTAATAATTGTCAGTGCCAACTCGTGATAGTAAACTCTCACTGATATGACTGATTTTCCTTAGCAAGGTACACCCTCCCAAAACCAATATGAGCTCTGAGTTTAAGAAGCATGAAGACCAGGGTGTAACGAATAAGCTATAATCAATAAAAGCTGCTAAGAAGAACTTGCTGATTCGCATATTCCATAGATCGTGTGTTACAATAGCCCGTGTAATAGTTTCATCCTAGCTCCGTTATTGTTGTGCATGCATAGACTTCATCCTTTACATGCATGCCATGCTACTTGGGTATGTTGAAATATTTCATGATCAATTGAACGTTTCTTTTCATCTCATTCTAGTAGATCATATTTTGAAATAAAATTTCTCTATTAGAATTTGACCGGTTTTGAATGCTAATATGAAACAGTATGACCCTATACTCCACACTCTTCTGAAGATTTTGTTTCCTAAACTTACAATAGTCTGGTTAGGAGTCCCAAGGAATATAATAGAGGAACATCATGGAGAAATGCTGTCTATGGTTTATAATCGCCATCTCATTAGGTCTTTGACAATCCCATCATAAATGGTGTAGCCTAGTTCTGTAGCTTTTGTAGATTGAGATATAGTTATTTAATAGAGACGATTGTGTTCACTTCAATTGCACACACACAAAAAAACATTGTATAGATGACATATGGTGTCCCTTTGAATCACCTGGTAACCAATTCTTAAGACACTTGATGCAGTCTCAGTACATGCTATACGAGCTAGCGTCTCAATTTAGTCCCGATTCTTAAATATCTGATGCAAATTATCATATAACTTTTGAAGAAAATTTGCTTTTCCTCTCATTTGTTATCGTATGAAAATCTGCGAAAAATAAAGGGGTGAAACAGGCTGTAGCTACGGACAAGTTAAATCACCCTATACATACAAGTTAAATCACCCTCTACATATTCTGCCTCTGTTTGGGGCTCTTTCATGATTTGATGTTTGCCACGAATCTGGTATTAAGGATTGAATATGATTCTGCCGCTCTGGTTTTAAAAACTATAAGCGATCGCGAGTGTCACACTTTATATACTTCAATCAATGACTGCAGGTCCCTGATGTTTGCTGATTGGAATTGTCACTTGGTTCATGTCTGTCAGAGAAACCATATTCTTCAGGATCCCCATTCGTCTTTCATGTTTACTGTAATAATCTGTTTATTCCACCATGTTTATCATGCCTGGAATAATCTACTTTATGTTCTCCTCTGTTTGATCCACAGCTTAAATCACCAGACACATGGTAAGTTTAATAGCTTGTGTGTGTTATCTGTAATGTCTACTACTGAAGTGCAAACCAAAGAGAAATAATTATAATGCACCAAAATTACAGCCGTAGTAATTTTACTGTAGTAAACTGAAAAAGTGTAAAGAAAGCAACAATCACTTAAGAGTTCTTTATGATCAGAAGGAACTGTACAGCAAGGCGCAATTTAAGTTAATTGAGGCATGTTTCTTATTTATTGTAATGATTTGGTTAGATTTAGATTTTAAATGCTGCTGGAGAATGTTGGCCAAAATTATGGAGCTGCTGAAATTAGAGCGCAGGGCTATTCAAGGAGGTTTCGGTGGGTGATGTAGAAACCTGTTTGATAAAATCCGCCATAGCAAGTGTCTTGAAAAAACAGGCGCCCCATTGGATTATCAGAATCAGAACCCTGCAATTCTGCAAACAATGGTATATATTCTCACTTTGGTTATTTCCACTTTCATAGTGAATAAATATACATGACTGCATATATGAAATATTAAATTAACATCTAAATAAATCCTAGCAGTTCTACTGAATTAAAGATACGCAGGACTCACCAATAGTGAAAGCAGGTTTAGGTGAACTCTCCCACAACAAATCATTGGCGGTGACTAAGGCCTTGGGCAGTGATCATATGCTCTCTAGGCATCCAGGTTTCCAGTCAGTATATCCCTTATCACACGTAATTCAGCTACAACTTTCCCTATCTCCATACGCGCTTTGGGCATATGCACAGAACAAGCAACCCCTATCCTAGCAATGGAAATAAGGCAATCTTCAATTCTTTGCGTTTCATCGTATTGGACATCATTCCTATTGCTTGCAGGATTTGTACTTGTGCAGTTTTCCTTTTCTTGAAGAAGCACCGGATCACATATTTCTTTCACACGTTCAGGCAAAGCCATCAGAACAAAATTGTGCAAGTTCTTGTCATCTCTAAACATGTCGTCTGTTGGCCTCGTACCAGTAAGCATCTCCAGTAACAGGATTCCATAGCTATATACATCTCCATGTGTTGACACCGCACTTCCCATGCCATACTCTAAATTATTTGCAAGAAAGTTTATGGATCATATAGTCGCAAACTAAAGTAGAGAAAAAGTTACTTTCATTGTAAATCAAGAAACGATTTGAAGCATTGGTCAATTCAGTATTACCTGGGGCAATATAGCCAATGGTACCCCTTATCGAATTGGAAGGGTACTGTACTGAAGGAACTGGACAAGAAGTATCTAGGAGGAAGGTTGCTAACCCAAAATCACAAACGCATGCAGTCATGTCCTTTTCTAGGAGAACATTACTCGGCTTCAAATCACAATGAACTATGGGGACGTGAAAGCGATTATGCAAGTAATCCAGAGCACTAGCTATGTCAATGGCAATGTTTACCCTCTGAAGAAGATTCAAATGCAGCTGCACAATGGGGAGTCCAACCACTCTTTGAGCTGAATAGTGCAACCATTCATCTAGATTTCCATCCAACATGAACTCAAAAACCAGAGCTTTGAATTCGTTCCCTTGAAAATCAATACTTGAGCAAGCGGTCAATAGTCTGACAAGATTCCGGTGCCTTATGTTTTTTAACACTTCACATTCAGATATGAAACTTCTAGAAGCTCTTGAACTATGAAGATTGAGTACTTTCACAGCAACAATTCTTTCTTCAGGTTGATCGAGAACTCCCCAGTAAACAGAACCAGAGCTACCTGAACCAATCAAATGGCGAGAAGAAAAGCCATCAGTTGCTTTCAGGAGATCGCGGTATGACAATTTTAAGAAAGAAATATCCAATGATGGTTTTGAAGCTGACTTAACTCCTGATTTTCTTGATCTATAAAGGAGAATAAAGTACACTAACCAAATAACTCCAATGACCCCGGAAGAAATGATGATAACAGCCAGCCTATGTACTAATGCTGTAGCTGGCTTAGGCAAGTGCCTGGGTAGATTGGGGGTGATACATTTAGGCAATCTTAACCCAGTTACACCTCCACAAAGTCTTCTATTTCCCATGAGAGAAACCGCACTTGTATTCCTAAAAACTCCTTGTTTGGGTACTTCGCCTTTAAAATAATTGAATGAGAGGTCTAAATTCTGCAAGAAGTGGAAACTCTGCAAATAATAGGGAATGGCTCCAAAGAATTTGTTAGTAGATAGGTCAAGATCTTGAATCCCTCTCAAAGAACTCAGAGTATCAGGAATTGTCCCAAACAACATGTTTCGGCTCAGGTTCAAAATTTCTAAACTTACGCATTCCCCTAAGCTTTCTGGAATCTCACCATATAATCTATTTCCAGAAAGCTTCAAATAACCAAGATTTTTCAAGAAACCTACTTCAGTGGGAATGTAACCACTAAAATCGTTACTGGATAAATCCAAAACCAGTGACAGGGATGGTAAACTGATGACTTCTTGTGGAATTGAACCGGTGAGATTATTTTGAGCAAGAACCAAAGCTAACAAATTATTGCATAGACCAAGACTCTGTGGTATGCCTCCTTGCAACTTGTTTGACTTGAGATCTAAGCTACTTAACAAAGTTAAGTTTCCCAGACAAGATGGAATAGTACCTGATAGCTGATTATAACTTAGATACAGAGTGTACAAGTTACTTATCTTACATACTGAAGTTGGTATGGTGTCTGCCAATAGGTTCTCTTCGAAGCTTAGTAGTCCCAAGTTGAGGAGGTTTCCGATCCCAATCGGAATGCTTCCGTGTAGCTGATTCCATCCTAACGTCATTACTGTGAGCTTTGTTGAGAGATTGCTCACTGATTCAGGTAGCACTCCTTGAAAATTATTCCCGCTAATATCCAAAAGTTGTAAACTGGTACAATTAATCAGGGAGGAGAGAAAATTCAAGTCACCATCCTCATTTCGAAGAAAATTATCATCCATTTCCAAACGAACCAGACTGGACACCCTTGCCAGACTAGGGACTTCTCCGGTAAAATGATTAAAGGAGATCCCAAATTGTAAAAGGTGGGATGCATTTGAGATTGTAGATGGAATTGTTCCGCTGAACATGTTCATTTGGAACCGAAAGACTTGACGGTTTGGAAATATTCTGTAGCCCAACCCTGAAGGAAGAGTTCCATGAAGTAGGTTTCCAATCACAGAGATGTATTGAATTGAAGAAAGGTTGTATATGGAGGGAGGAATGGTACCAGACAAATTATTCATACCCAATGCAAGAACGCTTAAGCTTTTCAATTTCCCAAGGCTGCTCATGAGGCCACCTTGCAGTCTATTCTCCTCCATCAAAAGATACTCAAGAGAAGAAAGATTTCCAAAAGAAGGTGGAATTTCCCCTACTAAATTGTTCCTACGCAAACTAAGTACTTGAAGTTTCAACAATGAGCCAAGTTCCATCGGAAGTTTCCCACTAAGAGTGTTATTAGCCAACACAAGATATTGGAGATGAAAACAATTAGATATGTTGACGGGAATATCACCTTGGAAGGAGTTGTCACCGAGGTGTAGACTTCGCAGCCGGGACAATCGACCAATTTCTTGAGGGATGGTGGCGTAGAAGCTATTGTTTTGGAGATTTAATGTCCTCAGAAAGCTCAAGTTTCCTATACGTGAAGATAATGTGCCGTTCAGCTGGCTTGATTGGAGGTCCAAAACCGTGACTCTCTGGTGTCTTCGGCCGCAGGTAATCCCTTGCCACTCACCACATAGGTTGGAAGTATCATTCCAGGAGCTTAGGATGCCAAGAGCATCGCTGACTATTTCAGATTTGAAAGCAAGCAAGGATAGTCTGTCCACCTCATTCTCTCTTGGATATGAAGAGGCCAAGGTGATGATCATCAGGGAAAACAGTAGCATGGATACCGACCAAATTCTCACACCCATGCATGAGCTCTCCATTAATTCAGGTTAGCTCAGTTTCTGAATTTGGAAGGCAGAGTTCAAAGTCTTTGCAAGGTTTCTCAAGTTGTTGTAAATAGTGAAGACTGGAAAGGGAAAAAACTACAACATTGGATGGCTGGATGAAACTTGTCAATCTTGTCATATACCAAGTCATCGTTGGAAAAAGGGGCACTTATTCTTTGCCTCATTCCACACGCTGCAGTCTCAATCTGCACCAGTTTTCTCCATAAAAGTGGACTCTTCCAGCAGGACTAATTGATGAGATTTATTGACATATCAGATGAGAAGTCAATCAGCTAACTGCACCAGGGAGACGGCACCAGTCCTTTATAAGAATTGGGTAGTACTCCATATGAGGTGTATAAACAAGGGTAAAGGAATGTCATGCCAAAACAAAACATCGGCAGAAACTTCCTTACCATTAGATCCCAAAACTCTAAACCAATGTCAATTCATATCTATTTAGACATTTATCGTTTAATCTTATTATAAACTATATTTATTTTTACCCTAATGTAAATAAATATTACTGCTAAAATGTGAATATAGATAGAATTCAGAAACATTCTTATAATTTAATTCCTTTGTAATGTATAATTGGGATGAAAAGCATACAAATTATCTTTATGAGCTTTCCAGCCTAGGCGCCTTAGAGAAAAGAATAGAAAGCAAATGTCTCCACAACTCTCAGAAACCAGGATTCTATGCAACAAGAAATGCACCCGCTATGTATCCTGTTCCAAAAAAAAGATGTAAAAGTTTCAGATGAAGTCCTCATGAATAGAACTGGAGTCATCAAAATTATACAAAGTGCCTTAATTTGAGATGCAAGAACCAGAAATGAGAAAGTAAACATGTGATTTGATGAACCAAGACTCATACACCTGGTATAACAGGAGTCCTTCCTCTTGAGAAGAATACTAAAATCAGGAGATATAAACCAATAAAAAAGAACAACTTCAAAGGTTCTATAGCCTTATAAGTAGCTTCTGCGATTATAGTTGACTAGTTGAGACACTTACACCTCCATATGGTACATCTTTAATCTTTTAGTATGCCTTGATTATATTGAATACTAATGCCAGTCTCCACCCAAGTCCAACTGAAATCAATCACAGAACCCAGTCCTATTCACTGCCATTACCAACCAAAGATCTCAATTTCTTTTCAAAACCATAGTTCCCTCAGTCACTCATCATGACGCCCAGGCCCCCAGGCCCCCTCCCATTTGATTTCTCCACCAACATAAAATAACCTTCATCAATCTGAGGTTCTGAGCCTTATACTCCCACAAGTAAGAAACACCTAGTTTACACACAAGGGTTGTACTTGATTGTTGTTTAGTTCACAGAATATATCACTGTGGTGGACATCTTGTCCACAAGGGTTGTATTTAATTGTATATTGACAAGAGATAAAGAATTAAAGACCAATTTAGATACCATTACCATGACTAAAACTATAGACTACAATCTATACCATTAGAGGGACAGGTCAATCGAACATTTTCAGCATTATTATTCCGTTATTACCTTGGTTGTTAGGCAAAATAAGCAAGCAACAATCACTGGGTGGAAAAGGATGTAACTGAAAGGTGACAACCAGGAGGTGGGCCTAAAAGAAGCAAAAAACAAAATTTCACTCTCATATACATACTGCATCTCCATGCAATAGTTCATTCTCCAATACTTGAAAGAGTAATGTCAACACATAGGTTTTTTTACCTTAGAAGGCTGCATAAGCATCAATGTAGTTCAAGCCGTATCAAGAAGTATTCAACTTTCCAAGGATTGCTTTAGCCAAATCTAGTTGTTCTGACCACACACGCAATGAAGAAGGAAAATTAATCAGTACAGCTGTGTCAATGCCAGAGAAAGTCATCTTAAGAGTTGATAGAAAAATTCCTACTCTGTTCAGATGCCAATGCTTTCTGGATTGTCGTACGGAAAAGTAAGTTCCCATTCTTCTGATACACTGTCTGGAAAACAAATTCACAATTCTGTAAAGTAAGAAGGCTTTTCATCCACAGGAAAGGATGAGAATTTAAACAGTAAAGAACGAAAACTGAAAACCCAGAAGAAAACTAAAAGCCAAAGAAGACTAAAAACAAAAAGAGGCGTGAGCCTACTCATTTTTGAAGAATTTAGACTAATGATCCAGCAGAAAATGAATTTTTCATACACAAATCCCAAGACTAACCAACATGCTTCATTACCCAAACATCAAAAGTTTTACTCTACTGAAACAACACATTAGGAGTCCACAGAGACTCAAAAGGATTGCAATCACCACGACTCATGAAGTAGAGATTCCACTTGAAAGATACTAACTTAGATGCAGCGTCCATAAAGCAAACCCACAAAAGAAATTGTTATTTAAAACACTTTTAAATGCAATTCATTAAGCTTCCTTTATATCTTCGTCCTCTTATTAATATACAAAGTAGTTTAATACTGTTCTTACTTCTCTAAACTCTTTCCTACTCTGAATCCAGATAATGGCTAGGATTATGGCTACCAAGTACAGCCCATACAAACCAGATTCCGCTTGGGAATCTTACCCTAGACACTAGGGACTAAGGATACAAATCCTTTCTTAATCTATTGCTGTTTCCTAACCAAAAAATTCAACTATTCTTTGTTTTCTTTTATTACATCATTTTTTACAAAGATCTGACGCAACAGTTCATACATAGGCGCCTGTAGTGATGATCTAATCAGACATTATAGCTCTCACAGCCTCTAGCAGCAGGCATCTTAACAATGATATTATTAAGGCTGGCTATCAGACTTATCACAAAATTTCAAGATCTGTCTTCCGCATTAATTATTCTACTTTTGAAAAAGAAAAGAAAACAAAAAGCATCAAAAGATACTTGTCACGTCCTTTTAAAAGATACCCGCATCGATGAAATGATAGCTTTGTAAAACCGACAGGTGCTGAAGACTTATCCTTGCAGCAGCAATTTGAAACTACAAATTTTACCATATAATCACCTCATTTTTGCCTCAATACTTGTGCTCCACTTCAAACATTCAAGACCCCAGAAAGTTCTCTCAGAGCTTGAATCCAGTCTTGCATAATTCTTCACAATTTCTAGCTCAATGTGATCCAAGTCCTCAACTACCTCTTAAAAGAAGTCCTCAACCACTCTGCTCCCAACACCTCTACTGTAAGTCACTAACATACTCGATTGGATTTCTCGTCCTTTCCAATTAGCCACTCTGTGAAATTTAGAGTTGTTGTACATCACTGGCCCACCGTAGTTGCTCTTTGCCTCTCCTAATATCCTCTATAAACACCAATTAACCAAATTTATTCGTTGAGGAAGCCATGTCTGCCCTCTTCTTCGTTCAGGCCCTCCCTCTTCCAACGCAGCCAGATAATTCAGCTGTACATCCACCTCTTTTTTCTTTCCCCTAGTCTCCAAATCATACTCTATTCTGTTCGTATTCTTTTTGATATTTAAGCTTAACCCTCCCACCTTGAAACTCCCATTATCCCACCATTTATCTTTCACAAGGGAAGCATGCTCCAACCATATATATTGAACCTAAACTCCTCAGACCCATTTTATATTAGTCTTGTCCAAAGAACTTGATAATGATCGAACGTTACCTTGGAAGAGCAAGCTGCCTCACGTTTAAGAAATTCTCTCCCAATTCCACAACCATAGAATCTATTGAATCTGCAGCAAACTACTTGTTACTTCATATTTGACGAACTGAACTTCGCATTGTGAAGAACTAGGTCACAAATACTGGCGCCATAAGTAAAGTCATTAAACTTGTTCACTTCGCTCATGCGTTTCACAGATTAATCTTTCGGAAGTAAATCTGACCGCATCAAAATCTTCACCAACACGGCTCACAGACCGCTAACTCCTCCCAGAAAGCTACCCTCTCTAGTTTAATTAGTCCCATAATTACCAGACAACAACCAATTTTGCAGCTATCACTTCTACTTTGGCTAAGACAGAAAGCACCCACTATGAATTCACCAACAGAGATCTACTTTGTATACCATAACATCACAATAACACATCAGTTACCACATTCTAGGAGAGAAATCCAACCCTGGATATTGGAACCTTCACTACTTGCCTTTTCTTACTGCTCATCAGCCACTTATATTCCAGGCATTTCAGCTAATGATCATCATTCATACCGTTTTCGGTTCCCTTTCTCATGTCTTGCACCCTTCTTCTCATGACTCATATTTTACTTCAAACCCCCTTTTCCAGTTCTTTCCTTAGCAAACCAACACCCCACTATCCTCCAATTGAAATGCTGAGAGGCCATGCCAGCAATCAACCGTTCCTCCTCACATTGCTGATTGAGACTCCTAGCAAATATTATCTGACTGCAGCATAAACTTCAGAATATCTTCTGTAACATAACAGCTGCCCTCCAGAGACTTCCACCGCAAGTATCTGTTTTGAACAGGCAAAGTGGCTTAATTTGCTAATTCTTCCCTCTCCTGTTGCTCCAATATGAAAGTCTCTAAATCAACTATGATTTAATTACTTTCTTCAGATCAGATATCTGGTTGAGTTAATTCATCCTCTGAACAACCTTCACTTTCAATTTCCATTGAGAACCATTCTCATCATCCTAAACCCTTGTTTCTCATCCAAATAAACTGTTCTCCAATTCAAGAGCTTACCCTATGATTTCAGAAGCAATCAACTCTTCAGGTTTGGACTTGTGTAAACTCACTGTCAGAAAGAGGTGTGATGCTTCATCTGTAGCCATTTGCACGACCTTCAGAGCTGGAACCCATTACCCAAACTCATTTTGTCAATATTCTAGTCTATATCATCTTCACATAATCAATATCACTATTCTGTTCCCTTTACAACACAACATTCACAACCTTCGGAGCTCGAATCCCTTTCCCAAACTCATTTTGTCAGAATTCTGGCGGTTGTGTTAGAGGAAGAGAACAGTGATGTTGACTTAGGGAGCTCGAATCCCTTTCCCAAACTCATTTTGTCAGAATTCTGGCCTGAATCATCTTCCCTTACTCAACATCACTGTTCTCTTCCCCTAACACAACAACGCTAATAGTGTTTCTGCTTGTGTTGACTTTAGTGGTACCCAAGACTACCGCGAGTTCTTTCTTCACCTAGTTCCCCTTTCTTTTCTTTTTCTTTTTCTTTTGTTTATGAATCATCAAGAATATGACAGGGTCAAAAAATTCTTCTCCCTCTACCTTCTATATCAACTTGTCTCAATTTTAGTCAAGATTTTGCAACAGGATTCTGGGAGGCTTTGAAAAGTTGGATAGGAGGAAACAGGAGAATTAGAGGGTGGTGATACATGAGGCGGTGCTGGAGAAAAAAGACGAGTACAGTTGGATTTCTGAGAACTCAAAATGAACTATCGGCAGCATAAACGAGTGACGAGTATGGGGAATACTTTGTACATGAATAAGTTTTAAAACCTATCAACCCAACCTATAGTCAACACAAGCACTAAAAATGCTTAATTTTTATCCAGATGCTTTGAAAACCTAACTATCACACAAAAATTTCAGCACATAGACTGCTATCAACAAATGTCATCGTAACTTTAGCGCAAGTATTGCTCAATCCTTACTAAACACCATTGCAAAAGTAAGCCGTAGACATTTGAAAACCTGCATTATAAAATGTAGGACTAACCAACACATGCTAGAACGAAACAGAAAGAGACTCTTGGCAGTTGGCAGTGATGAATTGCATAGTAATTAACAAAACTAAATAGCATATCGAAAATGCAACAACTAATTGCTTATACCCTATCTCAACAACTATTTATCAGTTCATATAACACAGTCCAAACATAGAGAAGCAGATTCGAAAACTTTCAAACGCACCAATCCAAATTCAAACCTAAATCCAACAAATTCATACAAGAGTTGATGAAACGGATAGAGAATCATAAATTTAGCAAAATTATTTTTGAAAAAGAAAAAAGAAAAACTACCCGGGACGGTGAAAGAGCATTGAGCTCTGCAATTGCAACCTCGTGGCTGCGAATCTGCTTCACCGCATCCACTTTGGACGACGGCGGAGGAGCGCTCGCCATTTCTTCTTCTTCTTTTTCTAGGTTTCTGGGGACGAATGAGAAGTTCTACACATATATACGACCCCCAATTCCAACACAAAAGTGAAAACCTTTTACCGCTCCAGTACAAAAAGTAAAAATCGTTTACTGCTCCGGTATAAATATATAAACCTAGGAATATTGAGAGAGAAACAAGAGAGCCAAGAGAGAAAGGGAAAGAAAAACGCAGTCAAAAACAGCGCCGGAGAAAATCACCGGCGATCATGCCGCACCTTGTTCGGGAGAATCTCTTCATCGGCAACATCACCGACGCAGTGGAAATTCTCGAAAACGGCAGCGCCACCGTCACTCATATCCTCTCGGTTCTCAGCTCCGCCTCCATTTCCTTCTTCTCGGAGTACAAGAAGGGCCTCGCAATCCCCACCAAGGAGATAAAGACGGTCTACGCCGACGGCGGCTCCGGCGATGATTCCTCGGCGTCCTCCGTCGGCGGGAAGGTGGTGTACTTGGTGGAATATGCGGGGAAGGATTTGAAGCTGGTGAGGATGGGGGTTCCGATTAGAGATATGGAGAGTGAGAATTTGTTGGATTCTTTGGAGGTGTGTTTGGATTTTATTGATCAGAGTCGAAAACAGGGCTCTGTTTTGGTGCATTGCTTTGCTGGTGTGTCTAGAAGGTACACATTGTCTAGTTTTCGTGTTGGAGTCATCATTGTATGTCATAAGTTACAAATAGCTTTCCCAGTATTCTGATTGTCGAGCTCGAAAGGTTTACATATCCTTGTTTGCGTGTGTTTGTTGCAGTGCAGCTGTCATTACGGCGTATCTTATGAGAGCAGAACAGTTATCGCAAGAAGGTAGGATCAGATGATTGCTTTCTAAACTGTTGTCGGTCTATAAGTTTGTAGCATCATCAAGCTAACTGTTTCTAAGATTTGGATGAATAGTCGATTGTGGCATGCTTGAGTTGATACACTACAAACAATTGAAGAAAGGAGAACAGAAAGTGGAATATTAGTTACTTAGTTACTCAGAGTACTTTTGTATTTTTTCTTTTTATCTGGAGTAGCTGTGTTATAAGGTCTAGATAAACGAGAGTTTTTGATTAACTTGTGTAATGTCCCAAACAAAGTAAATTGAATGATATATACTAGCAACTCAAGTGAAACTGAAAGGAGAGGAGATTGGTAGTCCTTTGTTTTCTTAATTTATCTGTTTCTTTTCTTAATTCTTTTTGTCTTGCTTATGCATTCCTGCAGATGCACTAGGATCCCTGCGGCAAAGCTGTGAGTTTGTTTGCCCCAATGATGGTTTTCTAAATCAGGTGATGCAACGCACTGCTATACGACATTCATAAAAAGATTATACTACTACATGCTTATTTCACTGTATATAACCTATCTTGCGTTTTACATTTATCTTCTCTTTGTCACGGTTCAGCTAAAAATGTACGAGGAAATGGGCTTCAAGGTTGATCATGCCAGCCCCATATATAAGTCTTTCCGCCTCAAAATATTGGGTACCTTACTTTTCTTCTGTATTGTTTATTTTCGAGTTTGTCTGTCTCAGTCCAGGATATTGATACATTATGCATTGACGTCTACGTAATTTTATTTTTCCAACATTGTGAGTGATATGTTCCATGGACATGTGTATAGGCTCTAATTGCATATTCTGTCAGTTGATTAATGTATCATGGTGTCAAGAAATGTGATACACTTGCTTAAAGGTACCTTATCACATAGGTATTGAAGAGCACTAGTCTACTTAAAAGGTTGTGTATCCCTGGAAGTAAGCTCTACCTGTAAACAGTGTTTCAAACTTTCAGTCTAAGTACTTTTTTCCCTCAACATTGCTGCAAGTAGTTTGACCATTATATGTTTATCAATCCTCACAGGTGTGACTATCCAATTATATGCCTTGTCTCATATGATTAGGAAAGTAAGTTGAAGAGAAGTGGGTAAGATAAAAAGTAATAACCTTTTTCCCCACTGGGGATGTTGGTTCAGCTTGTTGGCTGATTATTCTTAAACGAATGTTTTCCCTTTCTTCAAAAAGTGACATGATTATCATTTTCGTTGGGTGATTATTCTTAAATGAATGCATTGTTGGAATTGTTAAGATATGATTATGAGTAAGTTCCATGAGAACTTTCATTTAACTTTCTTTCCCTTTCTTCAAAAAGTGATATGATTATCTTTTTGTTTTCTGTAGACACTAGACATATCTACCATGCACATTTGCTTGTTCTGTTTGGACTCTAGAAAGAACTACAGGGTCCTCATTATTTTGTTTTTCTGGTACTGGCTGGTATTGCATATAATAGTTTAAAGGAATCAAGGAAGCTATGCCTCATAATCTTTGATCATTTTTACTCTTAATACAACTTTATAGTCTGCTACAGTACATTTCTCCAGCATAGTTAGGGGGAACCATGTTTGGTGGCCACAGTCTATATATCTGATGAGCAAACTGTGTTTCTGGAGCTCGTTGGGGATACTTTAAGGTCCTGTGAAGAAGTGAAAATAGTCCAAGGTTAGGTTATGAAAGTACCGTAGACAAGTTTTCTGTTAGTATCTTAGTCTATAGATTAAAGTGACATAACCCATACAAAGACCTAATAAAGTTGAATCAATAGTCTCTGTCTTTATATAACAGAGGCAAACTACTTGAGATATATCTACATGTCCTAACTGCTATCTACCATAACTTGATTATTATCTTTATTATATTATGTATGGCTGCTCCTCGACCTTGCTAACTTATTAGTGGAGTGTTGGGGGTGAAAGGCTGAAAGAAGTATCATAACAGCAGTTAATTACATGTGACTGTGCCTTTATATTTACCATGTGAAATTTTGTTTTGCTCACCATATATTTTTAGTTCTGCTTACTTATTCTTCAACCATTTAGATGAAAGTTTTGAATACCAGTTGCTAGTATGAATTTCCCTTTTGATTGAGAACTTTTCATCCTTTCAGGTGAATCTTATTATCGCGGTGATAAAATAGACAGCTCTAAATTTGGCGCTGATCCTGGTTTGCCCAGTGATGTTACCTCTCAAGTGGAATCACCTCCAAACGGAGGTAAAACTGGGACATCTGCGTTCCGCTGCAAAAAGTGCCGAAGACTTGTTGCTGTACAGGATAATGTTGTGGACCACATTCCAGGTCAGGGTGAGACATCTTTTGAATGGCGTAAACGGAAAAGTAGCAACTCTAACAACCCTGAGGATTCTGAATGTTCATCCATATTTGTTGAGCCTCTGAAATGGATGACAGCAGGTATGTCTATAAATTCTTATTTCTAGACTGTTTTTTGCTAGTCAATAATTTTCAAGATTACTGTATTTTTAATTTTTAACTTAACCAGCTAGCTTTTCCAAAAGCTATTCCTCGATTCTTGGTACTTGAGATTAATCTATAGTTGCAGTCAAATTGTCTACTTGTGTTGTCAAATTTTACAGCTTTTATTGATTGTCAACTGGTGTTGTCAAATTTTCTTCTATATTTTTAAAGTAGACTTCGGAGAACAACTCTCTCTCTCTCT